>NC_080558.1:47057404-47362257 GCF_030253575.1 Rhododendron vialii | reverse complement strand
CCATTGAACTAGCATTGGGCATGGTGGTGGAGGAGGAAGAGGAGGACAATACGTCACCGCATTCATCTGACTCGGATATGGGACAATCCATGTTCACCCCAAACAGCCTCAATCGCTTTGCCGCCGCTTTTCCTTGTACCACCGGAACCGACTCAAATACCATTGGCAGAGCCGCCCCGATATCCATACCCCCACCACCTCCACCGCTACTACTTTGCAATTGCACCATTCCTGCCTGTACTTGTTGTGGGTTAACATGAGACGCTGCCGTTGATCTTAGGTAAATTACAGAGCTTGAACACGGGTGGCTAGGACTACCCATAGTGTTGTAACTTCCGTAAGGTCCACCGCTGCTTCCTCCGTAACCGTAGCCGTAAGGTCCAGTACTAGTGGAGTACTGGGGCTGATTAACATAGGCGGAGGCGTTCGGGTGGTGGTGGTGGTAGTGGGAGAAGTCCCTTAAGGGGGCATTTGGCTGCAAGAATAGGGGACTAGTAGCAGAAGGTTGGTTATAGGTGGGCATCCTTTGGAAGGATAAGTAGTGTTGATGATGATGAGGAGGAATTGGGGGAATTAGTAGTCCGCCTCCTTGTTGGGGTATTTCAGGCCGACGCCTCCAGTCGATGAACAGACGGTCCTTACCCAACTCACCCAAACCCCGCTGGAAAGAAACGATGTCGCCGGCGTCGAGCTTCTTCTCCTTGACGAACCGGCTCCACCCTTTGGTCATGACGTAGCTCTGGCTGCTGTTCCAGTAGGAGTAGCGGAACCGCCACGGCTTCCCGTTACGGTCCTCGAAGTTCAAGAGGAGTCCCTTGTCGCTACTGGAAGAATCGAGAGGGAAGTACTTCTCGGCGTGCTGTTTGGGAATCACCAGCCGGTTGAGCTTTCCGACGTCGCTTGGGGTCACGACCTTGTCAAACATATGCTCTCTCTCCACCTCCATAACCAGCTGGCCCACTCCAGCAGTACTATTATCACCTTCGTTGTCTTCTGCTCGCCTCATGACGACATCGTCGTCGTCGCTGTTAACGTTGTGTCTTAGAAAAGATGGAGATGCGTCCATTAGCTCCAGATTTGTAACTGCAGTGGAGTATCTGGTAGTACTAGTAGAGGAGATCTCTTCTGCTACTACTGCTGATGGTGTCCGTCGAGGGTTTCCGTACTTGTTGTTTTCCAACCAGCTGTTGCTGCTGGTGGTTGTCGCCCTTTGGTGTTTGTGAGGCTGAGATGAAGAGGAGGAATTATAATAGAAAGGGAGCTTACCTGGACCACTTGTCGTAGTAATATTACTCGTGATCTGGTTCTGGTCTTCTTCACCGTAAAACCCTTGGCTACGGAAATTCATTCGATCTTTGTCCGTACTTGTTGCATATTGATGATTTTTCCCTCTCTACTTTAGATTCCTCGATCTTATGGGCCTAGAAGAATCGAAGAGGAATGAGCAAACGAAATATGAAAGTGGAGAAACGCAGGGATTTGTGTATACGTAGTTGATTGAAGCGTGAATGGATCTGTAGGGTTAAAGGGTTTGGGAGATATTTCTGTGCACCAACAAAATGACGGTAGGGGTGATTTTCTTCTTGTTGTTGTTTGACTAAGAAAACTGGAACACCAAATCTAGGCCACCACTACCACATGAACCATTCAAATACGACTGTTCACTTCTTCCTCTTCGCATTCTTTCCACTACTTGTTGACCTCTGAAGAGAGAGAGAGAGAGAGAGAGAGAGAGAGAGAGAGAGAGAGAGGTTGTAAATTAAATAGAGGGGCGGGTGCCTCCTGGAAGCTTCTCAAGTTAGGCAAATTTCCTTGAACACATTCCTCCTCTGTTAAGGGGAAGGGAGAGAGAAATTGGCCGGAAGACTTTTTCCCTTTTTTTTTTGGGGGTTAATAAGTAGGGGGAAGGGAAAGAGGAAGAGGAAGAGGGAGAGGGACCCAATGAATAATCTGGTTGGGCTTCTCTCTCATCTCATGTGAGGAGCTTGTCCCTGTCATCATCGATCCTGGGTGGTTTTGGTAAGGCCCAATAGCTCAGCCAGCTGTTTTAATTTCGGATACGAGCTCCTAATTCCCCTATTTTAAAAAAAAAAATTTAATATTAGAATAGGATAATTACTCCAACCTGCTTTCTTTATTTATTTAACAAGTTTGATTTATCTAAAAAAACAGTCAGTCCACTTGTCTCTTTTAGTAACCCCAACGCCCCTAACTAGAAGCGTATTCATTACTAAAATACTGTAACTAGAAGGCAGAGATAGAATATTGTTCACTTGCTGCATATATAATTAGGACGGACCACCAATACCATCATCATATCCGTCACAAAAATCCAGAGAGAGAGAGAGAGAGAGAGAGAGGGAGGGGCGGGAATGTACGTAGAAATTGTTAGGAAGCAGTGGTCCATAGTTCACTTTGATATTTTTCGTTTTTGTGTGAAGGGGATGAGCAATGACCGTTTGAGGCATGAGTCTATCTCAATGCTGTAATTAGGACCACATCGCCAGCTAGTTATTAAGCCATGTTACGAGTATGGCCCCATTGGGATATGATATGATATGTTATGACTAGCAATTCTTTTTTTTATTTTTTTGACATGATCGTCTCGCAATTCTTTTAAACAAGCACTAGCTAGGTAGAGAGAGGCCGCATATGTTGCCGCTCTCAAAGTCTCCTTTAACTTCTTCTTTTTTCTAATATATACCGGTGCTCATGTGCAATTTTAACCATTAAATCTCGATGAAATCTCGAAAAATGATTCAATAGCCAATTAAACTGCATGAGAGCACCGGTACATCAAACAATTACAAAAGACTTGAGCCCTAGTTTGACACCTCTGTCAAGTGTAATAGAAAAAAATCGAGCTCCAAATAATCACGGTCTATTTTATTATCTGTTGTCCCTATCACAGGCTACCTAGCTTAGCTATTGTAATAAACCAGTTTTAAATTCAGTGGTCACTCCTATATATCCTTACTGGTGAAAACATTCAAATTCATCGTTGAGAATCCAAATCTTTCTTTCCACTTCCTAGCTACTTTGCTGATAAGATAAAGGCTGGACGCAATCTATGTACAATAATATATGAAATAATAAAAATAAAAAGTTGACATTCCCGGTTTTCAACAAAATATAATTATCCAGCTGTTGAAAGATTTTCTGTATCCAATTCAAAAAACAAGCCATTATATATGTGGGATTCATTTATGTTAACACAATATATTTGATCGTTAGCTAGCTAGCAAAGGCGGACAATATTTTTGTCTTAAGTCCTAAATTATTTTTGAAATAAGAATCCTCAAATCCGGTGTACATGTAATATTCATTTGACATTAATTCCTACAAAATTATACCCAATCAGAAAAGCCCATAAAATAAGAGAGCCAAATAATTTACAAATTAATAATAAAGAATTGTTAGAGAAAACATGATATATAAATGCATGCAAAGGCTTGATCATCTTGATTTGGAGCTAGCTAGCTAAAGATCTTCTCTGAGTGTTGTATCATGATTTCATATGGCAACTTGCGCAATATCCGAATTAGAGGTCTCCAAATGAGATAGTGCTACACTAATCTTCATCAAAGAGAAATAATTCAGAGATCGATCGATCCCGGTAAACACCGTAGCAAAATTAAACAACTAAAAACAGAACAAACAAAGAACTGAAAAATAAATACTCTCTTAGTAGGAATCTCCAAATGACAAAATTAAAACTCGGTCTGGACTCCTTTAATTAATTAACAAATAATTCCTCCGGTTATAGCCCCATCATTGTCGAAAGGTTCATCTCTCTCCATTGAGTGTCCAAAAATTCGATTTTGACTTCATTGTACTCTCTCTCTCTCTCTCTCTCTCTCTCTCTCTCTCTCTCTCTCTCTTTGTTTGTTTGCAGTACTACATCTATCGTTATGAGATGTGAACTAGCTGTATTTGTTGTTAATTAATTAATATGGGTGAAATGACCCGGCTCTTGATATCATGTTAAGTACTACTACCACTACTTTTTATAACCTACTATATATACAAAATATAGTTTAATAGCTAGCTAGCGGTGTTAATTAGTTAATTGGTCTCATGAATTGTTGGCCTTAATTAATTATGAGACGACACAATTGGGGTAGCATGTGATGCATGCCGTTAATTTACGTCCCTAAAAGGTTGTATTTATATGCTTGTGTTGACAAAGAAAATATAAGTCAATAAATACATCTGAATATATATATTAAATTAAGTCCCCGGCCACATTTTGTTAATTTAATTGGTTTTAGTAGTAGTTGTTTTTGTCGTTATAAGTTAATACTCATTTGTTTATTCCTTCTTGGCCATGTATTAATACGGGTACTGTCTCCATCTCTTTTTTTAACCAGGCGGCTACCACCTGAATCCCATATATTCAAACGAACTACGATAACTACTTATACTACTGTACTTTTAATTTCCACAATTGCTCGATCGATCTACCGCGTCAAACGCTAACCTAGATTTAATTGTCGCGCTTACTGCTTCAACAAGCCATGAGTTATCAATCCTAATATAATTAGTTTTGAGTTATATATAAAGTTTTCCTATCAGCCTCAAGAATTCATTAATTGGTAATACACACAGACTTGTGAACCTAATTGCTAGGAACCTAGGATATTTTATTTTACCAAGAGACAAAGTCTCTGGCCAGTGACGGCTTTAGAAATTTATAATAGGGTGTTCATAAATTACCTTAATTCTACTAGTTGGTGTATTGACCAATAATATATGTGCAAAACCTCGTATATTAGTATAAACTGTGCGGACAAAAAAACGTAACCTCTATTCCAAAACAATTAACTACGAGGAAAATGAGAACTTAAAAATATACACTATATTATTTAACAAAAATTTAAACTTTTTTTAAATTATCGTATTGCATAGTAGACAGTATTAGGGCCGACCTTTTCGAAAATATGTTGTTCGTTTGGATGACATGACATGATGAGATTTTCTATCGTAGCCTTAAAGTCGAAGGAATATCATTCAAGTTAACGGGGTTTTGCAATGTAGTTGAATTTTTTTAAAGCTTTGTCTGTAATTCTACAAGCTAACTAGACAAAAAATAATAAAGTAGTTATTATCATAAATGCAAAATTAACACATTTAGACCATCGACAATGGAGATGGATAGAGAACGCAAAGCATAATACTTAAACCCCTCTAGATTCTTCTTTTTCTCTTTATTTTTTTATACTTTTTTTCCATTAGGATTGTGAGCTTTAAATAAACACATCAAAAGGACCACAATTACTTTAAGCACAACCCAACTACAAGCCTCATTAAGAGAAGAAATAATCTCAACAAGTACAAAGGAAAGAACATCAACAAGTAGGTGAAGATATTCAAATTTCTGACTTTCAAAGAGAAATGTAAAAGTTTTGGCTAACTGAATTTGCCCCAATTAATTTAGGCCTTGATTACCAAGCCAACACCTTGGGGTATGCTAGATGGCTAATTCAAACTCTAGCTAGCCCACATGCTCACGAGGGTTACCCTTAGAAATTTATCGGTTCCATGAATGTTGACTTTGCCGTCAAGTGGCTTAAATCAGTTTGTTAATTGTCACTTGCACATTTTATACACAAACGTTTTGCTATTTTGAATTTTTAATATAAGATTGTACTCCCTTCGTCCTAGATAATAGTAGTTCACTAGACTATTTCATTTTAGGCTGTCCCTTATTTAGTGTTCCTTTTCAAAAGTTAATTGTTGTTTTGTTCTTTTGAAAAGTTAATGTGTAAAAAAAGTGAAGGTTGATTTTGAAAAGTAAAGGTAAAAATTGATGGAAATGTGTGAGGACGTCGTCTTCTTAATAATTTGAGATTACGAAAGTTGAACATTTAAAAATGCACGGAGGGAGTTGTAAATTTAGAAGTTACTAGTTTATGAGTTTTGGAACATGCAAGATATATGGCTTGAAGTGGTCAACAACGCATCGTGAAAATCCTATAGGTTCTTTTTCCCCTTTTTTGATCGGAAAGGATCCTATAGGTTTTGCCTCTCATGTTTTAGTTATACTAGGTTTTTTTGAAACGGCATGTTTTAGTTATAGTTGGGTTTTACACATATCTCAATTAATTTCTAGAAAATCAATCCATTCGTATACTAACAGGGGCCCAATTAAAATGGACCGATAAAGACCCATATGAATTGATCCCACAAGAATGGACCTATCGAACCTGTTTAAAGTTTCGTTTGCCAAGAAAAAAAAAAAAAACCTATCGAACCAAAGATTTAAGAAAGAGTAAACTCTTAAGCAGCTGGCCAATCCCTTAAGGTTTTTTCAATCATAGTTGATAATGTAAATTAAGACAAATTCCAAAACAAAATGAACAAGACTTTCACAAAAAAAGAAAAGAAAAGACAAAAGGAACGTGTGACTCGAATATATTTTGATGGTGGTCCACACTATTGTACCCCTTTTTATTGTCAACAGGACCCGCTTAAAAACCTGAATTAGGTAGGTATTGATTTTCTTATGAAAGTTGGTTTTTCATTTTTTCATTTTGGAGGTGTCTATATTTTTGGAATGTTAAAAGCAGATTATGTTCGACATTAACAATCTGCTTTAATTTGCTGTTCAAAAAACAAAAAACAAATCTGCTTTAATTACTAGTATAAAATTACAATGAATAGTATGTGAAGGTTTTTTTTTTTGCAACAGCAAAAGAAATTTATTAATATTTATAAAAGATTACAAAGATTAAACGGATCAAGGGCACATCGGCAAGAAGCCACCCAAGACCGAAGGAAGGCAAGATGCCAACCGAACCACCACAAACAAACACCTAAAGAATCCAAACACCAAACCATCCAAAAAACAAAAACAAACCCTTAGACGCCAAAAACCAAACGGCCGAACCAGACCCAAAACCAACACCTAATCAAAAAAACTCCTAAACCAAAAGAAAAACCTGCAAAGCAGCCAAAACGAAAACTAGAACTCCAAAGAAAGTGAAGCATCGTCTTCCTTATCAGAAAATTCTCCCTCTTCTAGCTCCGCGTTATGAAGTTTGGCATCTCTTATACTAAAAGGCGATCGAGGATCTATCCGACTCTCTCCCCTCTTTAAAAATCTCCAAACCCTAACCACCAACAATCCTTCCCCTCTAATCTCTCTCCTTTTGTTCTCTATTTCCCACTGTTGAACCGTCTTCTTTTTCAATCCCACGACTGAAGTTCGGGCATCCATTTGAAACTTTTCAGCCAAATCGTTTTTTTGCGACATTCCTGGGCTTCGCTCTCAGCGGTTGCGGGTAGGATGTTATCCACCACCGTACCGTTCTCAGCCTCCATCTTCTCAGATCTGTGACCTAACGTTGTCTACCGCGTTTGCTGGGCGACCACCTCCCAATGTTGTGTTCCTATTCTGTGAAGCAGAGGTGGTGGTTACGAGTCTATCAAGATGGTTGCGAAAGAGTGGCGGCGGATGTCTTGGCGGCGCTTCTTTTATTTTGTTATTTGTTTTAATAATGTCCTCCGTCGAAGGGTTTTGTCCTCCTTTGGAGGGTTTCTTCTCATTCTGTAGGGAAGCGCATCTATGCGTTTAATTATACGTTCTTTCTATTGGAGTGTCCGATTTGTAGACTCTCAACCTTCCCTCATGGGGATCTTTTGATGAATAGTATCTCTTAACTTTTGGCAAAAAAATTACTAAAAGGCGAGCCTGCCGAGGGGGCGATTGGGGGGAGAGGAGAGGAAAGGAGACTCGTGGAGTGCACACTGGCCACCGATATATATACACACACACACACACGCGAGATGATTCAAGAGACACCCAAAAAAACATCTAAAAAAACACTCCAAATCTCTTTCTCTCTCTATATATATATTTGGAAGTGTCAAGTGGTTAAATATACTAATAAGTAGATCGTAAGCATTATGAATGGAATAAAGAATTAATCCAGGGGTGAAGACGGACGTTAATTAGGCGTGAGGTTAATTTATGCAAATTAAAAACTCCAGTAGTTATACTATTTATTAATTAATTTATGGATCCCATCTGTCCAATCATTTTCTGATGAGTAATTAGTTACTTACTCCTAGTACAGCTACAGTAGTGGAGAGTATATATATATTTTATTAGACAACCTGCTGGATCGACGATATCCATCTGATTTGTAGCATATATACCAAACAAGTTGTGATCAAGTGGGGCTGCCTCCTAATTCAGATATCCACCCATTTTATATATATATATATATGTACCTTCACCTACTCACATTTCCTTATATTTTCTCAAGTTTAAAGTAAAATCAATCACTCAGTACTTAGTAATGCCAGAAAAAAACACACACACACTTTCTTTCTCTCTCTCTCTTAGAACCCTAACGGCCGCCACCAAGATCTTTCTTTTGCCTTCTTCTCCCAATAACATACAAGTTGCATGCTGAGTAAAAGTAAGATCATATGAGAATCGTGAACGTTTTATAACATTATCGACCCCGATTAAAGTAAGCCGTCGATGTAATACTGCTACTACTTTGTGAGTGACAAGTTGTACCAAACTAATTAAAAAAGAAAAACATACAGAGTATTGAACTAATCAATTGAAGGAAAATCACTTTGTTAATTTTATGCAAATATATACTTAGGAGACTAGGAGTAATAAAATATTACCACTATACAAAACGATACTTCTTATTCTGACTTGAGAAAAAAAAATGCATATTATTACTATACAAAACGCGGGATACTAGTAATAATATTAATACTACTTACTACTATATTTATATTTGAGGCGGCCTAGTAGCTAGGGGAGTGCACCCCCCACCCCTGGCCTATTTTGTTTTCTCTTGCCAAAGGGACCACACCACTACTCCACTTGTATTGACCCTTTCGCCCTCCTACCCCTACTCTACTCTTCTTAAAATTACTAAAACTTACTATTAGTATTTTACTACACCCTTTTCGGATTATATTTTTTTCTATTATCATCCATCCTATCTAACAGATCTAGCTGATGTTGTTTTCTATTTGCTTTTCTTTTTTGTTTCGATTTGATTTTTAGTAATTTTTTTTTGTTATGTCAATGCACATAAGATGCGGACAAAAAGGAGACCGTAAAATCCTCAAGCGGCACATAAATTAAGCTTTGACTATAATAATTCAAAGGCACCAGCTCCTCTTTGTCATATTTTCTGATTTTATTTTAACTTTGCCTATGATCAAGGTTTATGTCCGATGTCGACTGGGCTGGCTGTCCGATAGATGCTTGGTAATTTTCCATGAATTAAAGAAATATAACCATTTTGCTTTCCATTATGCTATCATGTTTCGTTGTCTTAAATTAAATATTCTCACTTAATTCGACGGCTAAAAATACATATATGCAGTAACAACAGAAGTATAAATAATTAATTCATGAGATGGAACAGAGGTACAGAGTAAAATACATTTATTAAGACTTTGATTTCGGATTCAAAGGTAAACTAAGTTGTTCGAGGACAGCAAGTTACACGACCTAATTTGTTTTATGGGCGTAAGGAACTAGATTAATGTTATTAGTAGTTAATTAGCAATTAATTGCAGTTGCATATCTATATATATACTTCCTGCTCAACAGCACATATGCCGATAGTGTATGATTAATGCCCAATGCCTTGTCATCATGGAAGAAATGCAGAAACTCCATTTTTTAATACTACATTTTTTTTATAGAGTATATATTTTGTAATACTTGGGTCAGTTCATGCGCAACTTATGTACTAATCTGTGGGATTCAATCTCACCATCTATTAGTGGGGAGCCAGATGAAAGTCGGGCAAAACCCTGGCCTGTATTAACTAGTCCCGTAAGGGTTAATATAGCACCAAAAAGATTTTAAATCTGAGTCATTCAAATAAAAAAACTCCAATTTAGTCTCAAGTTTTGACTACTAGACCAACCATTCGGTTAATGCAGAAACACCATTATATTATATTGTCCTTTAAATTTAAAAAAAATTAAATAGATAGAATAATGCTACACGACTCCTCCGTTGCTTGGCTCACGTGCACATCCAAAAATGCTACCACCGGATAAGTAAACACTCCCCAATCATCACGTGTTCGAAAAAAGTTTTTTTTTTTTTTTTTAAATTGATCGATGAGCTAAGCCAGCCCCCTTTACTGTTGAGCACCAAGTATATATTCAACTGCAATTAAGCCCGCGTTACACAACGAAAAGAGTTATCGATGAAATATTTTTATTTTGTTACAAATTAAATTGTTGATGAGAAACAACCAAGCATAGCCGTAAGGTTATCATCATTAGAAGGGGAAAAAAAAACGTGTTTTTAATGTAGCTACCTAGGCCTTATTATTGGTAAATACTAAATACATCTATATATAATTAGTACCAATTAAAAACCAAACAAATAATTATGCATGATGATCATCAGCTAGCTAGCTGTATATAGCATCAATAGGGTATATATATAATTAAAGTACTACTGTAGTAGTGTTGCAGACGGGTGTGGGGTGAAGTATGATGTCTCTCGTCACTTATTCTCAGAAATTATTAATGGACCCCTTCCTAAGTATTTATTTATATATGCTTTGATCAATGCATGTGTATATCTAGCTAGGCTAGATCTTCATGTGTTATCACTTTCATCCATTTATTTCCCTAGCTACAGATATTAGTAGCACATCTCTCATGTACTAGCACATCTCTCATGTACAAAAGGAAACCAAAAATAATACAAAAGCTAGCTAGGCGCGCATGAGAAGCCTGGAGTATGTATAATGACAGTGTAGGCCGGTGTGACTGATCGATCAAGCGTAAGTACGGAGAAGTGACTCATGAAATTGGAACGCAATCTGTTTTTTTTTTATTTTTTATTTTTATAGCTGAGAAATATTAGAAATTTTTTGATTCATCCATCTTAGATAGTATGTGACAAAACAAAACTACAATTTCATCTGCGAAACGGCCAAATGCTAGGTTTAACCTTCGAAAAGGAGGGCACCCCAAAAATAAGTTTTGTCCTCCCTGAGTATAAGCCAATGGCGTCAGTTTATGAGAGATTCTACTTAGGGATGGCAATGGGTGGATTTAGTACTTGCTTTACTCACTTTGTCCCTGGGTCTTGAGCGTGTGACCATTATCGATCCCTGTCTGCCTTGATCTCCAATGGAGATGATTTTTAGCGACCCTTCTTGCACTGGATGAAGAATGATCTTCCTATACCATACCCAGACCCTATTTTCATCATTTCAATTAGCTTTCTTAATAGTTATATTTTTATTTTATTTGCTTTTTTAAAGAGCACATTTACTAGTTTGATGCAATTTACAAGTAACAGATAATTAATCATTCTTGTGCAAGTTCGCAAGAGGATACAATATCATCATTGCATGCAACTCTTTAATTTTCTCGCTTATACATGCATAATTATAAATACCTTAAATTCCCTAATAAGTATTTACTGATCTTATTATTATACCTTAACACCTTGTTCATTTGACTAGATACGAGCATCGAATTGGATTAGATATCCAAGGAGAACACAAAAATGTGAGAGATTCGTTACCAAGAGGAGCATGGTATTGTTATTAATCTAACCCTATTGGTCCTATGAAATTACCTATTTGACGAGATCATCACTATTAATCATGTCCAATAAAGGGCCCTTAAATTCCTTAATCATCCAAAGGAGTTGTAGATATATGGTATTTGGTTAAATAGATAGAAAACAATAAAATAAAATAATTCTATTCAGAGCAGGTTCAACTTCAGGGAGGGACTAACATCCTAGTTCAAGTAATTGCTTTATATGGCAAAAAGAAATCGAAGAACCAGGTGGGACCGCGCAGGACGAGATACATTGCCATCCTAGTTCTTGCAATTGATTTATATGGAAAAAGTGAGAGAAAAGGCAATAGGTGACTCAAGGTACAATCGAAACAATTTTTTTGGCGCTTCCTCCTCCTACTATTCATCAAGTTGGGGTAGTACTGATAATCAAGTTTAGTGTGGTACCTAGTAAATGCAGTTGTGAGTAGAAATATATATGGTTTGAGAAAAGCATATCGATAACTTTAGTCGTGGGGGGTACAGTTTGGGGGGTTGCAATTGCGAGCAAGTTGGCGTAGGCTACGGCAAGATATGTACGTATAGGTGGAGGACCAGCAACAGCAAGCAAGCATTAATCCCAGCCTATAATAATATAATATGTACTCAGTACTAACTAGTACTACTTTGAAAGGCATTCAATAGCCTTTACTCGAACCCCATTTCACTTCTCTTTTTCTTAATTTCTTATCCAGTTCATTGAAGGATTGATGGAATCTTACCTCATATGCCCACCTCCTTTTTTCCGACGGTCAGGGATGTTCGATCGGGCTGGTTTACACGAACTTCAACTATTTTTCTCTCCGGTCCGGTTAAAGGCAGACCATCTATACCGAGACCATGAGATTCACCAAATTACTCTCTTGCGGCCTGACCCCAAGGTATAGCCAAGTTTCGAACTTCGATGTCTGAATTTATAACTCATCTCTATTGGCACGCGAGCTATCACTTGGGTTACTGACATCATATAGATACTTTATTTCGTACCAATAATGTCAGCCACAACTTACTATGGTACTTTGTATTTCTATCATTATTATGAAGTGAAATATGAGGTGATTTATTATGCCTATAGCACCACTATTTTGCACTTTCTGTTTAGCACAAAATATGTAGCAATGCATTTTTGTTTTAAGTGTTACTATTATTTTTCTGGTTTACACCTTAATTACTTAAGGCAGGTATCAAGCTGTACCGTTTACTGACTGGAGGAAAAACAGCCCAAGTTTGTTTCATAACTGGGCTTGAATTGAGAAGTCTATTTCCAAATATGGGCTTGGGGCCCATTTTCAATATTAACAAATGTTCTCAGCATATTCTTGGCGGATTTTAATTATCAAAACACGTTCTGGGCCGTTATTTTCCCTTGTTCAAACACATAACTACAAATGTCAACATTTTTGTTAGAGTTCCTTAGTTAAAACTGATATACCCATCAATCATCTTCAATAACTAACTAGACAAGCTTTCTAAAATAGTAGTAAAGGCTTTTGGTAGTTTGTACTGCTAGCTAGCACTTCATGTGTGAAAGTTGTTATAATATGGAGTAATAATCACTATTTAGGACACTAGAAAAATTGCACATTCACTTACCCATATCAAATTGTTCTATGACCAATATGGATATACATAGTATATAAAGGATATTAGTTTCTATACTTTTCTAATTGATGCAAATACTCCTTTTTTCGTCTTTTAATAGGTGAATTTATGAAACAATCCATGTAATTTGTATACATGGATTGTTTCGTAAATTCACCTGTTAAAAGACAAAAAAGAAGAAGAGTATTTGTATCAATTAGGGGAGTGTAAAAATCAATTTCTTGTATAATTTGACAAAGCAACTTGAGTTGTATCATACCCCTTTCCTAAGTAGTAGCATACAGTATATAATTTGATCAAAGGAGTAACAAATGGAAATGGCCTGTCTGGAGTCCATAATTGCACCGCAGAGAGACAATTTAAGTGATCACAAATTTACAATCGTCCAAAAGTGTTTTGGATTTGTCAATAATAATCGGGAAAATGACCTCAGGATATGTTTTGATAATTAATATCCGCTAAGAACATACTGAGAACATTTATTAATGCTAAAAATGTCTTTGATGGATATTAATTATCAAAATACGTCATCAACTGTCATTTTCCCATAACAATCTCTTGCCGGCAAGTTGGGCCTAACAAAAGTACTCCAAATATATTAAGGCCGGGCTGTGACGATTGATGGGTCTAAAATAAAAGGAATCCAAGATCATGGGCCTAACCGTCGTTGTCCCAGTCGTTTTTACAATAGTACTGTATTTGACAATTCGGCGGCAGTATAACTGTAAGTAGGGTTTTGTTTATCCAAAACGAAGAGGAGGAAGAACACACAGAGGTGAGAGGGAGATGGATTCGTTTACAGGAGCTTCGAGTGGATCATCGTCGTCGTCGCCTCAGATGTCAAAGGAGGACTTCATGGACCAACTCAAAACTCAACTGGCCCAGGCTTACGCCGAGGAGTTCCTTGAGGTACTCTCTCTCTCTCTCTCTCGCTCTCAACTAACGAAAAAATCTTCAATGCAACGGGCCTCTCAATGTTTGATTCTCAGTATAATAATAATGGAATCGGAGAGGGGAAGAAGATCAATTCTTTTAAGTGAATGCATATTACCCAGAACATCCATAGTCGATATGGGGGCTCCAAGTCCCGAAGTCCGCAGCATTGGCGAGACGGCTACTCAATTCACCTTTGCGCATTGTTTTGAAAAATAGGCTCCTAAAGAGGGTAACTAAATATCTAGTGAACCGTTTATCCACGTTCATGCATGTTGATTGTAAATTATGTGGACCGTTAGTTGGCATGACGCCATGATCTTGGACAATAAGCTCACTGGGTTATTTGAACTGTTCGTCAATCCTTAGGTTGGAGTCCTGGAGGATTCTTCTCTGTGATTTTAACTTTGTATATTTGAATCAAGTTTTGAATCAAATTAGTGATATTGTTTAATTATGCAGGTACTTTGAGAATTTTGCAATATCGACATTCAGGATTTTGATCCATTGATCTCCAAATTCATTTTTTACCCCAATCCCCTTTTTCATGCATCACTTATATGCTTGCCTATGTTATGGATTTTACGAAATCTAGCCCGCGATACGGTTTTCATGCATCACTTGTATTTGTTGGTTTGTTCAACTAAACATGCCGGTCACATATCTTATATCCTACCCCGTGTGTCAAGTATCCGACGAGTATTTACTAGTTTAGAATAGTCCATCCAACATTCCTTGTCTAAGATCCCTCCAATTAACTAGAGTTTGTGAAGCTCAAGAAATAAGGAAGCACTAATTGTGCCAACAAACAAGTTTTCACAGACTAAGCTGGTTGTGAAATGCTTCTTGCATCGGTGCCTCATCTTGGTAGTTTGATAATAAAATGTTTGTTATATTTGTTCTCTTTCTCGTTGATAAAGCAAGAGATATTGTTGGCTGCGATTTGAATATGGTTTTGAGTACTGATTCTAATATTGTTGGCTGTTATGACATTTGAACCATTTGAAATGTCCACCACTCACGCAGTAAGGTGATGTCTAGCGTGGCGAACCTTCAACGTAGACCATCATAAAATGCTCAGTCGTTCATTTAGACTATTATACTGTAGTTGTTTGCAATTTAGATTATCTTTTGGGTTTCTTATTTGTGTTTATGAATTGTCACAGACGATAAGGGGGAAGTGCTTTGAGAAGTGTATTACCAAACCAGGAAGTAGCCTTAGCGGGAGTGAGAGTAGTTGCATATCGAGGTGTGTGGATCGCTACATTGAAGCTACGGGTATTATCAGCAGAGCTCTTTTTAGTTCATCGCGATAAACTCCACTTGAAGCACACAAAGCATAGAGAGATGAAATCTTCAGAAAAAGCGAGACGAGGGTAGGCTAAGATTGTTTTCTGTATTGCTTTCCCATTCCTTTTTATCTTTTCAGTACACAGACTGTCACTTTCAACACCAATTTTTTGAACTTGATTAATGAGGCGCATAAGCTTTGGGTCTGTGAGTTTATTTTTTCATATGTACTGTGGTGAATTACTTTTTTTGGTTAATTATTGGTAATGTTTCATCCAGTAATATGATGCAAGTGTGGGTACTAGGCCAAATCTCAAGGCTTTTCCTACCACCTTGACTTGGATACGGTGCATTTGGCATTTCAACAGTATGCTCAGCCGAGGTTTGAATTTCCATAGTACCTTGAATTTAGGTATGCTAGAAGAGCAGAATGGTCCAAAGATTCCAACGATCTTGTCTCCTCTTCATCTCTTCCTTGTTGGTTTTCTTGTTGATAATAGCCTGATTTAAAGCCACCAAACTCTTCTTCATATGTGCCCCTATCTTGTCTTTGAACCTCATGCTAACTTCTTCCACCTAACATGTCCTCCTTTCTCTATTAACTAGCATCTAACCAATATTACACACTCAGAATGACGCACCCAAAATCCAACACACGGCCAACTTCTATGCATCCAAGCCAGAAAAAAAAAACTTCTATGCATCCAAGCTTGAGAGAATCCAACTCAACTTACCTCTTGTGAAAGCTTCTCGCACAAATCTCCTCAATCTTTTCCCACCATCTAATGCAGAAGCATATATCGATGGAAGGTATGTAATATGCAATGCACCCATTATTGGCACCGTAATCTCCAAGGTAATCCCAAGAAGTCCAGCATGAAAGGGTCATTTGAGAACCACCTTTATTGTTCATCCATGGATGGAGTCCCCATATGTTTGCTATGACGTCATTCTTGTTGTCGTCATAAACATGCACAGCCAAGGGTTTGCCATCTAAAACCCTAGAAAGAACAGATTTCCATTGTAATAGACATCTACCAGGGCTGGCAAGTCTGAAGGGGGGATGTGGTTTTGGTATTTGAAAGCTGAAGGATGTGAGTGCACTGTGGAGCCTCAATCAGTGGGAAGGAACCAGCATAAAATTCGTCAAAGCATTCATAAGTGGCTGAATCACACAAATCAGTTCATAAGTGGCTGAATCACCCAAATCAGACCAACCACAGCAGCAATGTCAAGGGCTGAACTTTTTTTGGTGGCATTATATACACACGCACACTGTTCATATTAATACAACAGAATGTGACTTCATTGTCAGAGAGGGCTCTGGCTTGGGAAACCTCGGCAGTGTATGGGATTATTAATACAGGATGGGATGGTTTGTGGATATGAGCCCAAAGTAATTGGTGTTCCGTATATATCAATATATACACAAACCTCTTCACGGATTTAAAGACCAGAAAAAGAATCTGATTGTAGTGATCTGATACACAGTCCCCTCTTTTGTAATGCATGACAAGTGACCTTGTTTAACTGAACCCAAATTTCAGAATACTCAAAACTAAAGAACAGAATTCAGAAAGCCCATGTTTTACTTCTCTACCAAACTACTATGCTTAGATTTCAATTTCCAACGGAGATCACAAATTAACTGGAGATATTTTAACAACTGCTGTTCAATAAATTTAAGAGGTTTGGAGATGGGAAGCCCACCTGGACCTCTCCCTGTCTGGACTCCAACGCCAGGGATCAGCATGATGAGTATAGCAGAAAAGACTAAACAAAACTAACTCAATAATGCGGATTAAAAAAAAAACTCAATAATGACAAGTAGCACTGAGTTGAACATGATCAAATTTAGTTTGAAACACCCAACACATGAAACATAAGGAATTCGTTCTTCCATAGGATTATTTAACCAAAAAAGCAGCAGTCATGGAAATTCATCTGGGATGCAACTCCTTTTTCCCCAAGAGTACCACTTAATAGCAGATTATCAAGAACATCTCCAGTCCGCTTATCTCCTCAATGAATGTAAGACGTACTCAGCATATAGGTCCCTGCAGTATAATACAAAGTAACATCATAAGACAAAACTGTAATGCAAGATCCAAGAACTTCAATCATGATCACAAAGCAGTAGCGGACCAGTGGTTATAGTAGACCAAACTCCAACTTCACAAGTAAACCACTAATATGACATCTGGGAATCCAGATTTCACATTCTACATTTCACCCAAGGAAGGGAGCTAAAAGAAGCCCTATTTTCTTCCTCTAGTGCATATAGACATAAGGTTACTGTACTCTCTCTCCCACATTACATTTTCTTTTCCCTTTAATTTTCGCAAAACGCCCTATATGAATTTATCCTCCACTACCCTGTTCACGTATCATATTTAAGTCTTACATGGAATGCTGGATAGCTTCATGAGCAGTAGTTGAAGGTAGAAAGTCATTAACTGCAACCTCTTTGTTCTCGTTCTTCTTGTCTGAATTTATTGTTAAAGTTCTCAATCTCCATCTTAGTTTTCTACCAAATCAAATATCTAGAAGTCTAGAACAGATAATAAGCTTCCAATAGAAGCTTGTAAGGGAAGGATACAATCTTCAAAAAAACGACGGATCTCAGCTAGTCGATGAGGGGCAAGCTCTTTGATGTCAGTGTAGTGGCGATACTCTGGATCATCAGCACAAACTGCAATGATTTTATCATCCTTCTCTCCCTGATTACAGCATCAATAGAGAAAAAAACATAATATCATTGGCACCAAATCATAGGTGACAGCCAATAGATAAGCTTTGTGGCATGGGCAGTACCTGATCAATCATAGGCATCAGTCCAATGGCCCTGGCACGAAGGAAACAACCAGGAAGAACAGGTTCCTGGTGAAGAAGTAGAGAAATTTCAGGCAATGGGAATAGAGATAAAGAGTTCGAGTTTGGAAAAAGGGTCCCAAGTCTTCCTGTAGACAGTGCACGTACAAAGTGTTTTCTTCGACTATAGTTTAGCAGCATAGAAACTGGAAGATTTACGAATATTAATGTGCAAACCATATAAGTTGACCTACCTGCATGAGAACTAGTACATCCATTGGGTCATTATCTTCACACAAAGTTCGGGGAATGAAGCCATAATTATGTGGATAAACCACCGATGAGTATAACACACGATCAACCTGCATATTGATTCAAATAGTTATAGAAATTCAGAAACAATCACCACTTTAAGACTAACCGAAAAGAAAATGATTTTAGCTTTGGTGCAAAATTAGACGCACAATGCAGTACATAAATCCCTTGTGTTGAAGACAAATAGTTAGAAAGTCTCTGTAGGTTGGGATTTTGTTAGTGCATACTAAGGGACAATATGATTTGAGATAAAGACAAAACTGGAGCATTGTATATCACCTTGATCAGACCCGTTTTCTTGTCCAGTTCATATTTGACTTTACTTCCTTTAGTTATCTCAACAACCTGCTCTGAGGAAACATTCAAAGGATCAAACAACAAAGTTTGTCTAACATTCATGAATAGTATGTCAGAACTAGACAGTTAAAAAACAACATTTGAATAACACATCAATAGGAATGTAGAGATTATCAGGGAACCTGCAAGATACTTTTGAACAAGTAAATAAGACCATCTGTTATTGGATAACATATCGTGAGAAAAGAAAAGTGGGATTAGGAATTTATACGAGGCATCTAGTAATACAATTGTGCTGACAATGAATGCAGACGAATGCAATTTGAAGAGCCAACCTGTATTACGGAGTTACATTTTAAAGCAAAATGGACATGGTCACATGGATTTTCCGTTGATATTTATCGGTAGTGGTATTTTCTTATAACAGGTTACAGGAAGGAATCCTTATCAATATGTACTGGTTATCAGTCTTATTGCTCAAGCTCAACATACAAGGTTTCTGCAAGAGGGATTGATCTTTGGTAGATGTCTGCATATAAACTTGTGGATGGGTATGAGAGAAATGATTACATACACAGTTGAAAATCTGAGGAGCTCCAGGTCCTGTCAACAAGACGTGCAAAAAAATACTCAGCTTCATTCATACAGGTTGATGCGACTTTTTCATAACAATCATTAGCCATTTGTATTATGGTTACCAATCTCAAGATCGTGCCAAGGATGAGCAGCAACCGATCGCCTTGACAATGATGAAAGGATTCTCTCATTCAAGCGGGGGGCCCGCCTTTGTGTTTGTTCTGGAGCTTCATTTGTATTTGTTTCTTCGCTCATGTTTCTGGTGAATGAAATCAAAATACTTTATAGGTGCCGATTAGGCCGTTAAAAAGTTTTTCAGAGAACAAGTACATGCTACACTTCAGTTACATTTAAAGTAATTATGGTATACATGTATTATAGTTGTTACACGGTCTTGGGTAGAACTCAATCCTAAAAGCTAGCAATTGAAGTAAGGGTACCTTCACACTTATATACTTCATATTACTTTGGTACCCAGGCGATGTGGGACTACGCTTCACAATAGTAACTTATAGAGAGATGTAATCTATGAGATGTATGATAAGAACTTCCGTTGCTTGCCCATGGAAAATTACAAAAGCTTGAGACAACAGGACTTTCTATTTCGGATGCAGAGGGAAATGAGTAACTATGAATGCAGGTTTCCAATTGAAGGATGTTGAGAGTTTGCTTAAAATTGTACACTTTACCCCGTGCAATTTTTTAGAACATGAGAGCAGGGACGTATGCATGATTTTAAGTTTGGTAGTCCGAGATAATGAGGAGTTTTTCAAAAATTTGTGCGGGTACAGTAGCCCCCCATGGGATCCAACGTTTGAACATGACATGGCAGATGGAAGTTGCTAACCAACCGATCTAAAGGCCTGTTTGATTGGCCGGACTAGATATAGAAATGTGATAGAAGTCTTGTAGGACTGCGATTTCCATGTTTGAATTCAACAATCGAGGAAGGGATTACATATCCGTCAAACCACTAATCTGACAAAGCTTAAGACGAGTGGGATAATTTTCAACAGCTTTCCTTTGCTCCTTACCGTAGTTGGAAGAAGGTAGAAATATACCTAAAGTGGAGAAAGAGTAGTTGGTGGAATAGGCCAGCGTTTGGTTCTAGTTATCCAACAACCATCCACTGTCTGTTTGGTAAAACTACATTATCACAAGTATATCCTCAATGCTTAATCCACCAATCAAACAGGGCCCAAAGGAATCTATCTATTTATAAAAGTGGATTAGGAGTGCATCAAGGAATAATCTGGATATGCGATTTGGAGGAGTGGGGCATCGTGCCTCGATCGCTTTATACTACATCAACATCACGTGTACATAATTGTCTTGGGAAAAGTTAAAACACCATATCTACCAATCTAACAAGCATTGCATCACTTTCGTGATCTCAAAAAGTGGGGAATAATACGCACCGGAGAGAGAGAGAGAGAGGCAGCGATTGAAGCAGAACCAGCAGCAGCAGCAGCAGCAAAGTCAACAAAGATCCGATCTTTCCTCTGTTTTTCTTTTGCTTTGTTGGTAGGAGTGGTATTTATTGCTATAGAGAGAGAGAGAGAGAGAGAGAGAGAGAGAGGGAGAGGGGCTATATTTTCAACGAGTGCACAACCACCGCGTGCTAGCAAGAGGGAACCGCTTTTTCAGTTCTTAACCAGTTGAGTTGACATTTTCAAAATTGTTGCTCTATAGATTGTTTTTTGAAAAAAAATTATCAACTCAAAAAATATTTATTATTCTTATTTTCAATCATTACTCATTCATATTTTTAATCATTATTGTCATTTCTCTCTTTATCTCTCTCCAATTACTACTTATATTTTCAATCATTACTCTCATTTCTCTCTTTATTCATAACTCTACAAAAAATTTTAAAAATTTCTCAAAAACTCATTCAAACACAGCATTAGTAATAGTATTTAAATGTTTAATCCCTAATTTCATTTTATTTGGTTTAAAGCTCAGTCAAGTAATTTTTCAGCAACACCCATCGTTTTTGTTTTTTTCTCTGACAAATTTGAGTAGTTTTAGATTTTAGATGCTTTTAAAAGACGCGTTCATACTTTTGCTTCCACTATTTGTCACGCAAATACACACGCATTATGTGACTAGGATTAGACTTGTTCTAGACAGATTGATAATAGTTTTAAAAAAAAACTTGGTCTAGATACAATTACGGCTATAAACAAATCACGTAAAGTCAAGTATTCTGATTGAGATTAATAATAGCTTCTGTTATATATCGTTTTGAAAAAGAAAACAAAACAAATCACGTAAGCCAAGTGTTGAATTATTGGAGGTAGGTTTTATCAAATTAATGAGATTCAAATGTGGTTGTTTAATCAATCAATCAAGCTCATCTCAAAAAAGTCTTCCTCAAATCTATCATGGGCTGAGCTTGAAGAATGTAAAGAGAATATATATATTCATTTTCAAATGAGAAGATTCTTATTTTAATTAAAATCAGAATCTTCCCATTTATACAATTTTTCGTTTGAATTTCGATGATTTGAACCGTTCAATGTGTTCAAAACGTGATTTTAAGAGTACCCTCGAGAAATCAGCAAAAAAAAAAAATCAGAAAGAGCTTCATTCGAGTAGTTTTTGTTTCCCGGTCATTTTTAATAATAGTAACCTTGTATGGGGGACACCGTAGTGTTATGCCCATTTGTGTGAGATATGTCATTTTTGGAAAATGACATAATGTGTTATGCCATTTTTAAAAAGTATTATGACATTTTTAAAAAATGGTTCAAAAATGGCCATTTGTGTTTGGGTTATGCCATTTTTGTTGGGTATCCCCAAGACAAGAGGGGGATACGGTAGCATGTAATAGATATAGACACACACACAACTCAACAAGCCAAGTTTAAATTTGTGTCCTTGACTCGTTTATATTCCAAATACTTCCTCCTAACAAGAAAAAATGAATTTATTGGTTTTGGGAAGCCTAATTCAGTGTAATTTTTGCTTCGTTAGCTATTCAGAATTCGGCCTGGACAGGTATATAATTGTAGTTGTATTATGGTAATTGATGAGGTAAACTTTAGTTTAAAAATACTTGTTTTATGCAGCAGCCCGTGCAACTTACGATAATATCTATGTCTTGTGTCCGTTGATTCTTTTTCTTTATTGTTCTTCGCGCTTTATGTACTTGTTGGTTTGGTCGATTTCGGTACATTGTCATCATATGATAGATACTGTTGGGAGAATGCCGGCCATCAATTGAGAATAAAACAAAGGCGGCGCTGTAACTTTGGTTCCTTCTTGTGCCACTAGAATGGCAGGTCAAACACAAATTACATATAGTTAATTGGCAGATTAGAACAATCTTCCACCAACAGGAAGGGAAGTCCCAGTTCCCTATTTCCCTTCTGTTTGTCTATTTTACTGATAGTCGACTAATCGACTAGAGATTGCTAAGTGTGCTGGAAATGTGGGTGTTTGTGGTGGTGGAGTTTGGTTCCTTGCCGTATTTCAGGACTTCTCTGGAAGCAAACTTAATGAAGTGAATGGAAATGGAAGAAGAACAACAAAATGGACTTTATTATCCCTCGGTGTAGAAGTCAAATCGACTATGAGAACACAATCGAACAGACGGTTAAATTACAAGCTACTCCTAGAGCAAGAAATGTAAAGTACAGATAAAAGTAGAAGCCTTTGGGCGATTGATTGGGGGTTCTAAATATCTTCCTTTCTTGTATTTATAGGCTGTTGTCGACTTGAAATTCAAATCATACGGACTTCCCTCCTTCGATTTGAATTAGTTGGCTCCATGCTCCCTATTCTTGCTCCACTATCTGCATGAGGCGGTTACTTCTCCATGATCTCACATGTTTCCAACGTTGTAATTATTTCAACTGCCTGCTTGCATTAACCGTCTGACTTCACGATCCGCATGTGATACAAAATTCTGACACGTGTCCAGTCGAATATCAACCGTTTGATCAGTCCATTTTCCTTAACAGGCTTCATATTGCATTTGCATTATATCAATCGGTCTAAAATGCGTTGACACGTGTAACATTCTGACCCAATCGATTATAATATACTAAATACTAAATTATGGTGTAAACAATGCCCCCCTATTTACCTGAGTTAAATATTAACTTTGGTAAATATTTCGCTTAGCAAATCACCACCTATATAAGGCAGAGTACTTCAAATTTAGGGCACGAATCGTGCTTTTTCTCGCAGAACGTTGAAACAGCTCTCGAACCCTAGAACAGCTTCCGAACCCAAATGGCACCGAAATCCAAACTACAGATCGTCAGCGACCCAGTTGAAGATCCGGCCACCGAGTCAGTGACGGAGGATTCCTTCCGATTCCCTGAATCGTACCGAAACGGGATTGGCCAAAACCAGAAGACTCAAGTTCTGATTCCTGACGATAATGTCAGTTCTCATTGCATATTGGGTCCAATTTTTTCATCAGTTCTCCCGGATGGCTTTCCAGAAGTCTACCCAGTGGGGGAACGTGATCCACTTCTCCTTCAGCTTCCGTCGCTGGAATGGTTAGGCTGGGGTAAGAACACCTGCCTTCGTTCTTGGCCTTACACCGTTGAAATGGGATGGGTAGATTGGGTAAGGCGCATGATGAAGTTCCTTTTCGAGGATTGGAAAACAATGGGAATCCGTGAGACAATTGAGCTCTCACAATATCCCTTGGACATGAATTCTGAACTCTTGGCTGCTGCAGCGTGTTTTTGGTCCAAATCATCCAATACCCTAATTCTTCATTGTGGCTTGCTATCTCCGACAGTCCTGGATATCTCTCATTTAACTGGCCTTCCTTCGTTAGGCCGTGAGGTAAATGCTCTGCTTTCTCCTGATCCATATGATCCCCCATTTGTTGTTCCATCGTCTGGGGTTAGCTATTCGAAATGGCTTAAGACTCACTTTAAAGCCAAAGCCTCAGCGCCTTGCTTTCATGAGAAGGTTGCATTTTACCTTTTCTGGATTTGTCGATTTCTTATGGCAGTCCCTGGGCTTAGGGTTACCAAAGAATACCTTAACCTAGCCGTTTGTATGGCCCAAGTAAAGAGGTTGGCCCTTGCCCCTTTTGTTTTAGGATCTCTGTATAAAGGCCTTTTTACCTTTGTTGATAAAAAGATAGCGGACTCTTGTGGTGGTCCTTTCTGGATCTTTCAAGCTTGGTTATATGCATACTTCCCTCAAATAAAACCTAAACTGGAGAACCCCCTTCGGTCAGATGAGGCATTGCAAACATGCCGTAGTTATGCTGAATATTTGTTAGGCTTCCACACTCAAACAGAGGAATCCTCCTTTCAAAGGTATTTCACCTTTTTTTATGAAAATAACCAAAAGAATTGGCCTATGTTCTGTCCATTCGATAAATTCGAATTTGCATCAGAAAGACTGAAGCCATGCTTTGAGGACATTCCACCAGCTTCTCCCCAACTTGTAGAGAAAATGACTCAGTCCAAACGGTTATTTTGGGCCAGCATTCTTCTTCCAAGACTTATCCCAGTGGGCTTTGCCCTGAATAACACTCCTTTTGGGAATTGTGGTTTCGAGAATTACTCTCCTTGTCAATATGCTAGGCAGTTTGGCCTCGCACAAGGCATTCCAATGCCTTTTGTTCACCCAAACATCATTGAGATGGCCTCCAGTAGGCCAACCATTAAGGCCAAAGACTCACAGATGATATCTCTGATGGTTAGCAACTTTCAACAACGTGTCAAAGCCTTTCAGTTTATTGACTTCAAGATCAATAAAGCGACCCTGCCTGCTTTTGATGAATGGTGGTCGACTATGAGGGCCCTCTATTTCAGTGCTTCACTTTCAGACTGCCTATACAGGCTTGATCCTGAATACAAATTCCTTCAAGATAAGGCTGGTAAGCACAGCTTATTCATTGGTTTTTAGTTCAATTAGTCATACTTTACTAATCTTTATCATATTGTTTCTTTAGCAGAGATAACAGCTCGATTGCCTGATGAACCCTCCAAGGCCATTGTGCCTCATGCAGGAGCAGTTCCCATATCCTCTGTGCCCAGTAGGAATACCAGGAAAAGGAAAGCTGAATCGATTAAGGACTCTGAAACCAGGCCACGGACACGAACTCTCAAGATCACATCAGGTGTGAGTCAAAAGGTTTCCAGAAGTCCTTCCACTGGTAGACCTAAGAAACAGGTCAGTGAAACATCTACTCCCACAAAGCAACCAACAAGAAAGCTCACCAAAAAGCAAAGTTCTAGTGACAAAGGGTTGGCTTTGAAGGTACACTCTTATCTTTGTTACCCTTATTGATTTCGTTCGTACTTTTCACGAGTCTTTCTATTCTCATTTCCCCATTTGCTGTCTTTTACAGAAGGGTAAAGAGACCAGAATTGTAGATGCTTTTGAAGAGGAAGAAGAAAATTCCTCACAATCTTCACAAATTCAAAAATCCTCCTTCTCAGTAGGAGAGACAGTCGATACTGAATTGGCAATCGATCAATACGAGTCCACAGCAGTATCAGATCCTTTGGATCAAGCTGATTGGTTGCCAGGATTTCAGGAACAATTGCTGTATCAAGAAAACCCTTTACTGCAGGATGACAGTCCTCTTGTGCAGGTTGGTGAGGGTTCAGCTCTGAGGCCAGATGGTGTTGAACTTGGTGTACCAGCCATTCGACAACTTGATACTACAACAAATCAAATTGCATCAGACTCAGTCAAAGCTGTGCCAATGAAGGACGTCACTGTTGCTCCAATAATTCAGAAGATCGATCTGAATCAACAAAGTGATGGTAGGGAAGAAACAGCTTCCCCTCAGATGGCGGACGTGCCTTCTCTAGAAGTTTCCCCATCAATGAATGAAAAGACAATGGAAAAGAAGGGACCAGCAGAGGATCCAGCTCAGATTGCCCCTGTTGTCCAACCTGTTGTCCAAATTGGTCCTACTCAAGAAGGTGGGCAAGGCGCAGAGGATGTTGCCTCTAGCCCTTCTGGTAATCCCTCTGGGAACCAAGTCTTATTTCCAACAAGTGTGACCCCCGCAAACATTTCGAGGGCTCTTGCCTTAACTACGTCTCCTCGTTCAGTGAACAAGACTGCAACAAATCCTGTGGGTGTTGAGGATTCTGCTCATGTCAAGTCCTCAAGTGATTCTTTAGACCAATTAATGGAAGAGATAAAATCGACTTCCCAAATCTTTCGTTCCCTTACTGAGATTTCAGAATCCAACAGTTCTTTCTTCTTTCTTCAACTCAGTGCGGAGACTCAGAAAGAAATTCAAGTCTTCTTTGACTTCCTAAAGCTTCCTTTTGAGGAATTGATGACAGTGAAGTCTACGGAGTTCAGTGCTTGCGTTGAATCCTTATCTCAAAAGCATGTTTTCCCCCTTAGAGAGCAAATTATCTTGGAAAACTACGCATCATCTCTGAATGACAACATTAGTCTCTTCCGATATTACCAACAAGAAATAAGTCAGAAGCAGGATTTAATCGGTAACCTTTCCAACTTAACAGTGAAGTTATCGACTATGCATGCTGACGCTTCGACTTTGAAGTCGAGGCTTTTGGCAATTGATCAAGAAGAGAAGGAGTTGGTATATCGATTGGGTCAACTGCAGGCTGAAAAGAAAAACCTTCTGGTAACAGCGAACCAACTCGATAAAGATTTCAAACACCTAGCAGAGGAAGGCAAAGGAGTCTCAGTTCATGTCTCTGCTGCTCGTGAAGATTTGCAGAGAAACAGAATTAAATGTGATGAACTTGTCGTTAAGTGGGAGGCTTTTAAGTCTGCCTTCTTTCATGAATGATTTTGGTTGACTTCAGTTTTATAGCCAATTGACTAATCCTGTTAGTACAAACTATAAGTATTTTTGTTTGTTGATTGTTTTTATCAACAGGTGGTATGCCAGAAATGAGAATGGCAATTAGAATGAAAATTAGACCTTCCATGGCCTTTCTCACATTCCCTGTTAGAAAACTCCAAATTCTTTGTTTGGAACCATTTCTTTAACCTTTATGCAAATTTTACTCACATATACCAGATTCACATACATGCCCAAGCTGAGTAAAAACTTCACATAATTGGCTAACACCTTACTTTAACCACGTGATGCCACAGGATCAAAACCCTTGATCCCTATTTATCCGGACTGTGGGCGCCTATAATTATGGCAGAACTACGTCATAATCATGATGACGCTTCCCTTCCACTTTTTGGGAATCCGCACAGTAATTACTGACGGTTTAGGTACAACACATGATGCCGTTCTGCAGAAATTCAGCCGCCTTACTTGGGAAACGGCCATTGAGAGCCCACTAACCCCATTAGCTGTCACGTCTCTTAATTCACCTCGGGATAACTGTCCACGACCCACGTCTTTAGATTTTCCTGGGTCTATAAATATCACCACTGAGTAGAAGTTCAAACACCTGTGTTTCTACATTATGGCTTCCAATATTTCTTCTACTCCCCTCTCCACACAAATCACTCCTGCTCACATAAAACAACTGGCCACTGAGCTTTCCTGGGCCCTCATGGAGGATCAAAATGAGTGTAAGCGGAGGATCCAGGCCATCCACGATCGAGTGGAGGGCATGGCGCTTCGGCTGGAGAAGATGGAGTCCGCTCTCAAACTTGTGGTGGCCAACTGGGACACCATCGACTACAAGTCTTCTCCGGTCGACCCTGCTGACATCAGGTCCTCCATGGCTGGCACATCTGGCCAGTGGAGAGAATGGCCTAAGAAATAGCCTTCTCTTTGTGGGGGTCCTGATGTGTGTTTTTTTTTTTAGATCTCACTTGGGATCTTTTTCTTTGTAGGGTTTTTTCTTTTGGGTTCCCGCTTTGAGTTCCCTTTTGTTTTCTTTTTGTCAGATCCTTCTTGGGATCTTTTGTTTTTGTCTGACTGGCCTTTTGTAATGCTGTCCTACCCATGGGCAGCCCTTGACTATGAAATGAAAAGAAAGTTAGTCTTAACTAATGCTCTCCCACATAGACGGAAAATAATGTTTCAAATATTTACCATTAATGGTTCTTTCGTGTAGAACCCCTTCGATTGATGTCAAATGATATGCACCCCCTCGTAAAATCTGGGCAATACGGAAAGGACCTTCCCAGTTTGGAGACCATTTTCCAAATTTCCCTTTCTTCTTTCTTGAATCGATTGGGAGGATTGTTTTCCACACTAAGTCTCCAACTGCAAAAGACTTTTGTTTTACTCTTTTGTTATAAGCCCTTTCAACTCTTTTCTTTTGGGCTTGAATCTGATTCAGGGCGTGTAATCTTTTCCCTTCTAGCCCATCGATATCCAAAAACATTGCTTCTTCGTACTGTAAATCTGGGTCGTAATGACGTGTCACCCTTAAAGATTGAACGTTAATTTCGACTGGCAATACCGCTGCGTGCCCGTAAACTAACTCGAATGGTGTTACCTTAGTACTCTCCCTTTGTGATGTTCTATATGCCCATAAAACTCTGGGCAACAGATCATGCCACTCTCTTGGGTTATCATTGATTACCTTTGCCAAGGTATTCTTTATAATTTTGTTAGTCGATTCGACTTGCCCGTTTGCTTGGGCATAATATGGAGTTGAATTCAAAATCTGTATTCCATATTTTTGTGCATACTGGACAACTTCTCTACCATTGAATATAGACGCCTGATCAACAGTGATGGTTTCAGGAATTCCAAATCTACATAAAAGATATTCCTCAATAAAATCAATCACTTGTTTCTGTGAAACACCTTTCAAAGGTATTGCCTCCGTCCATTTTGTAAAATAATCAGTCGCCACTATAACAAATTGGTGCTGTAACGAAGATGCTGGGTGAATTTCCCCTATCATATCGATTGCCCAACCTCTGAACGGCCAAGGTTTAACAATCGACTGCAACTGATGAGCTGGTATCCTTTGGATTGGTCCATGCTTTTGGCATTGCTGGCAACCTTTAGCATACTGAATACAGTCAGCTCGAATATTTGGCCAATAATATCCGTGTCTTTTAATTAACCACCTCATTTTATCACCAGCTTGATGAGCACCACAAGTCCCTTCATGGACTTCTCCCATAATTCTCATTGATTGGTCCTTGTCAACGCACAACAATAATAGACCATCAGACGTTTTTCTATACAAATCCTGCTCTAATAAAACATAATTGATGGACCTGCACTTGACAGTCCTTTCCACCTTTTCATTAGGATTTAGAAGGTAATTCTTTATTGGAATCATCCAATCGTCTGAAATATCGATTACAAACACATCCAATCGATCTTTTTCCCTTTCCAATGAAAAAGGTAGATATCGTTTTTGGATTCTAATTATTTTCTCCGTGTCTCCTTCAGGAATCTTAACTCCTGAAGCTGTCTGAGCCATTTGATTGGCCTCGCTATTTTGAAGTCTCAAGATGTGCTGAAAGCATATTTCATCAAAGTTTTGGACAAGACACTGAACCTTTTCTAGTTGCAGGCTCAATAAGGGGTGATTGCACTTATAATGTCCTGTAATTTGTCGGATGACCAATTGTGAGTCCCCAGAAACTTTCAAATATCGTATATTCAAATCTTTTGCTATTTCCAAGCCTATGATCAAGGCCTCATACTCTGCTTGATTATTTGTTAGTATTCTACTTTCATCGAGTTGAAAAGAAAATTGAAACATTTCTCCTTTTGGAGATGTCAGAACAACACCTGCCCCAACTCCATTATCTGTTTTTGAACCATCAAAAGACAGTTGCCAAGGTTTAAGCTCCAAAAGATGTACCTCAAAAGTATCCTCTTCCAAAGGTAGATTTGGATGCTCAGCTAAGAAATCTGCCAAAGCTTGTCCTTTTACTGCCTTTTGAGGCACATATTCAAAGTCATACTCTACTAGCGCTAAAATCCATTTCCCCTGTCTCCCTCTCAAAATGGGTCTAGACAGGATATATTTTATTATATCTGTTTGGGAAATGATCATTACTCTAGCTGGCAAAAGGTAATGCCTTAATTTAATTGCTGAAAAATATAATGCCAAACAAATCTTTTCCACACATGAATACCTACTTTCACAATCATTTAACCTTCTACTTAGGTAGTAAATTGATTGCTCTCGGCCTTGTTCATTATCCTGAGCTAACAGACTTGCAATCGAATGGTGCGTTGCTGATATGTACAACTTCAATGGTTTTCCATTTATTGGAGGCATCAGAACAGGAGGTGTCACCAAAGATTGCTTTAAAGTATCAAAAGCTTTCTGATGCTCTTGTTCCCATCTGAAATCTTTTTCTGACTTCAATTTTAATAATGGGGAGAATGCCATTGTCTTTCCAGATAGATTGGCAATAAATCTTCGAAGGAAATTAATCTTTCCCAAGAACTGCTGAAGTTCTTCTTTATTGGTTGGTGCCTGTGCTTTCAAAATAGCATCAGCTTTAGTTTTATCAATCTCAATCCCTTTTTGATGCACCAAGAATCCTAAAAAGTTTCCTGCGGTGACACCAAATGCACATTTCAAAGGATTCATTTTCAGATTGTAACGCCTCATCCTTTCCAGAGTCTGTTCAAGATGATGTAGGTGCTCGTCAACTGAATTTGATTTTACAACTACATCGTCTATATAAACTTCCAAGAATTTATGCAAAAAATCATGGAAAATTAAATTCATAACTCTTTGATAAGTTGCACCTGCATTTTTCAATCCGAAAGCCATGACCACCCATTCAAACGTCCCTATGTATCCAGGACATCTAAACGCTGTTTTATGCGTATCTTCTTCAGTTATATATATTTGATTATAACCAGCATTACCATCCATGAAGGACAGCATTTGGTACCCTACTGTTGCATCGACTAGCAAATCAGCAACAGGCATTGGATATTGATCCTTTGGTGATGCGGTATTAAGATCTCTAAAATCAACGCATACTCTAACTTTCCCATTTTTCTTTAATACTGGGACAACATTTGAGACCCATTCAACATACTTGACCGGTCGAATAAACTTTGCGTCAAATAAACGTTCCATTTCTTTTTTGACTTGAGGTAAGACATCATCCTTCATTCTCCTTGGTGCCTGTTTAAAAGGTACGTAGTTCTCCTTTATAGGTATTTTGTGTTCAACTAAAGACCTATCTAAACCTGGCATTTCATCATAACTCCAAGCAAAACAATCTTTAAATTTACGCAACAAGTACTTAAACTTTTCCTTTATTTCAATAGGCAAAGCAGCATTTACATATGTGATCTTAGGATCTTCTGGAGTTCCCAAGTTGACTTCTTCTGTGGGATCCTTTACTTGGGCCCCGTCATCATCTAGCTTAGCTGGTGCTGGTTTCAGGTCTGCTAATCCTAACTCTTTCATGCTTAGAGGGCTATCATCAAAAACACACTCAGCCCAATTACAAGAAATAGGCTCATCTGCCTGCAATTTTCTGTCAACAAGAAAAGAAAACAACCTTTTAAAAGTGGCTTTCACAGTAGCCAAATCTTCACACCCTGTGTTCAATAGGTTTCTAAACATTAAAAACTTGTTGATCAATCTTGGCAGGCCTTGAAATAATGTTAGGCCTGATAAAATCTTTGCTCAGCTCCTGGAACCCTTCCTTGATGTATTTGAGGAATTGGCTCTCAGTTACTCCAACTTGATTAGATCTGACTTCTGAGTCTTCTATTCTTGTTGGCCACAAATGTTCGTTGTAGAGATCTGCTTCTACGTTGTTAGTCTCTGCTTTGAATGGATGTCGGTCTGCCCAAAAGACCTCCATTCCCGCTGCTTCTTCTTGCTTTAGAAAGATCAAGGCCTGATGCAAAGAAGACGGCACACAACTATTTATATGGATCCAATCTCTGCCCAGTAAGGCATTGTAATTAGATGAAGAATCGATTACGAAAAACGTTGCATTCATCTTCCTATTTCCAATCTGTAGTTGTAAGGATATGACCCCCTTAGCAGGAGAACACCCTCCAGCGAAATTGCCAACTGTAACCTCTGTTGGGATCAGGTCATCATTGGTTTTGTTCAAAACTTTGAGCATTCGAGCAGGTAAAATATTAACTACTGCCCCATTGTCGACCAACACTTTCGAGATAGGTTGGCCATTCATATGCAGTTTAATATACAGTGGTCTTAAATGCCTTATTGAGGCATCATCAGGTGTTCTAAGAACTACAACACTGTTTCCATGTTTATCCGTCTCAACATTAATGGGCTGTGACTGAGGATGCTTCTCTTTGTCCATTATTTTTACAATCGATTGGGTATTATCCTCAACATCGCCTGCCAAATTCATTGGCTGATTTGGTTTTGCCCTAAACTGCTTAGGCAGAACTAAAATCATATTACACTGGTAGTTTATAGGTACTGACCCGAATTGGATTGCGGCCAGGCTTTCTCCAAATGTTGCAGATCTCTGTGGAGACGGTGACGCATCTTTGATCAGGTCTTCCTGTTCTGACCCTTCGTCAAAGAGATCATCATCATCATCTGCCTCCATGAGCTTCTGGAATTCCTCCATTTTCTTCTTTAAGCTCTGCTTCAATTCTTTTTTACCCTTCAGTTGGGCAGTCGACTGGGGAGGATCTGTAGCACTACTCTCTTGCCCCCCATGCTTTTGAATTATCTGCTTTGGGCCACTAGTTTCTCCTTGATCCCGGGTCCATACCATGTTTGGAACCTTTGATGGTTCCACTTTCTCTCTTGGTTCGAACACATGGTCCCATGGGTCACCATAAGCCCTGGCTGCAAACTTCCTTTGAAGCCTTCTTTTCTGTGAACTGGATACCTTAGTGTACCAACCCTCTGCTGGGAACTTTGGATGGCTAAGCGTGCTCCATTCCTCGTGATCATTATTGGGTGGCATTACCATCCTAGGTTGGTGCCATCCACGTCCATAAGGTCCTCTACCTCGTGGTCCAGTATCTCTTCTGAAACCAACACCCCTTTGACTAGGGTATCTCCTCTGATTAGGAAATTGGTACCCCGCCGCCTCAAGATCTTGGCAAGAAGGCACCCCAGGCCTTGCAGGCACGACTGGATGTCCCCTGAATAAAAATGGTCCATCATCTGGCCCATAGCAATGCTCTGACTCTATTCTGTTAAAGAGCCCCGGATCTATACCTTCATAAATCAGTTTGGCTCCCACATAAATTTGAAGGTCATTTCCTCCCATTGTGTTGAACCTCAGTCCGGACTTGGAGAATGCACTTCTCTGATCTTTTTCTGCTATAATTGCTTCCCCATACTGGACTTCATGCCCACACCTAATGCAGAGGTAGTCGTTTGGGAATCTAGAGGTATGAGACTTTGCTGACTCTTCTTCAGTCTGCATGTGATCCTCCTCCCCCTGCGTTTGTTTCGTCACATTGGAACCTAGCCTTTTGGCTAGGCCGGCCGTCACCATGTTCACTTCAATCTTGGGAAAAGGATTGGATTCAATTCCCATGGGATCCTTGTCGCCTTTAGCATACTGCAACAGTCCCTTCTGGATCAAGTCCTGCACACAATTTCGGAATGTAACACAGTTGTTAGTATTATGCCTAAATGAATTGTGCCATTTACAATATTCTTTTCCTTTTCTATCCTTATCAGAAGGAATAATATGCCCAGGACTCAAAGTAACAAATTTTTGTTTCAACAATTCATCAAATATTTGGTCAGCTTGTGCCAAATCAAACGAATATTGTCTATAATTTGCTTGCCCCCCACGCCTATTGGGTTGAGATGAAGGCATATTCATTGGTTTTTCTGTTTTAACCAAAGTGTCACAAATTATAGGGGTCTTTCCAATGACTTGCGCTACATCAATCTCAATATCACCTTCCACATCTTGGTAATATGTTCCTAGAGACGTGTTCCTCAAAAGCTCTTCTTCTTGTAAAATAGCTTCAAACTGAGATGCCCTCATGGAGAGCTCAAACAGATCTTTGAAATTAGATCCATTAAACTGCTTTTTAAAATTAAACTCGAGACCATCTTGAGCTATTCGAACTATCTCGGTCTCTGGCACATTACAATGACATTGATTTCTTAATCTCTTAAATCTAGTTAAAAACTGTTCTGCCGTTTCATTTGGCTTCTGCTTTAACTTAGCCAAGTCGGCAATTGAGACCTCTGGTTCATGTCTAAAATATTGAGCATGAAATTGTTCTTCCATATCTTGCCACGTATGGATAGAATTTGCAGGCAGGCTTATGAACCATGTGAATGCTGTTTTAGTTAATGAATGTGGGAATAATTTTAACTTAAAAACATCATCAGAGCCAAGTTCTCCTAACTGTAGACAAAACCGTCCTACATGTTCAATTGTCGACTGATTTTCTGTACCACTAAAAAGTGAAAGCTCAGGCAATTTATACCCTCTTGGCAAAGGAACATTGTCAACCCAATGTGGGTAAGGCTTTCTAAACATGGGTTTTTCCACTCTGCGTAGCCCTGGTCCGTACACATCTTGGATGACTTCTAATATTTGTGCCCTATTAATATTCATGGGATCTGGGGCTCTAAGGACATTTGGTACATAAGGTTGTGCAAGAGGGCCATTCTGACCGTTCCCATTGCCAATGTTTGGCACATTGTGAACGTACTGACCACTATTTCCATTATTCGGTCCTACTGGCATAGTATGATAAGTATAACTGCCATGATTTGGCAGAGTTTGTGCGGCATTGTATATGTGTTGACCATTATTCATGACACGGACTCCTGTGAAACCAGCCTGAGGACTTTGACTAGAATTTAAACCATGATTCTGACCATTTCCACTACTGTTACCAACTTCATATATAGATGGGACACTCTGGTAAAAACTAGTTGGCTTGATTGTGGACCGTAGAGCAGTTGCTTCAACAAACGGTCGACTGTGCACATTCATATTTGAATCGAATGCTGGATTTGTATATACCTGTTGAGGTGACTGTCTAGGCAGATCTCCAGTTTGCAGTTGCTCATGTACTACACCATGTGCATCCACATCTATGACAGATGGGGGCGTAACTACCCTTCTCAATAGGGTAATCAATTCCTGTGCCGCTTCGTCTTCTGGATTAGACAAAACTTGTGCCAACTGCCTGGAAAGGCCCTGTATATTTGTTGGTGCGCTCAAGCCATTTCCTTGGCTATTTTCTGGCACCCTTTGTTCAGGATGCGCCACGTCAGTTTGGCTTTCTAGGCCTTCATTCTGAGGCTCTGCAGGTCGGTCGCCTTGTTTCCTTGTCGCTGGTGCCATTACTTCCAAATTAGTAATGATGCCCTCCTTCTAGCGCCAAAATTGTTTGTCTATTTTACTGATAGTCGACTAATCGACTAGAGATTGCTAAGTGTGCTGGAAATGTGGGTGTTTGTGGTGGTGGAGTTTGGTTCCTTGCCGTATTTCAGGACTTCTCTGGAAGCAAACTTAATGAAGTGAATGGAAATGGAAGAAGAACAACAAAATGGACTTTATTATCCCTCGGTGTAGAAGTCAAATCGACTATGAGAACACAATCGAACAGACGGTTAAATTACAAGCTACTCCTAGAGCAAGAAATGTAAAGTACAGATAAAAGTAGAAGCCTTTGGGCGATTGATTGGGGGTTCTAAATATCTTCCTTTCTTGTATTTATAGGCTGTTGTCGACTTGAAATTCAAATCATACGGACTTCCCTCCTTCGATTTGAATTAGTTGGCTCCATGCTCCCTATTCTTGCTCCACTATCTGCATGAGGCGGTTACTTCTCCATGATCTCACATGTTTCCAACGTTGTAATTATTTCAACTGCCTGCTTGCATTAACCGTCTGACTTCACGATCCGCATGTGATACAAAATTCTGACACGTGTCCAGTCGAATATCAACCGTTTGATCAGTCCATTTTCCTTAACAGGCTTCATATTGCATTTGCATTATATCAATCGGTCTAAAATGCGTTGACACGTGTAACATTCTGACCCAATCGATTATAATATACTAAATACTAAATTATGGTGTAAACACCTTCTCTTCATTTCATATCACATGGGTGATGAAAAGTCTATAGTCCACTGGTAAAAAAAAAAATCATTTTCTTGGAAGGAACAGTAAAAGCTGCTTGGTGTTTGACACAAGAAATTAAGTATGGTTCTTATGTTTGATGGTTTTTATACCATTGTTGAAAATCCATTTTGGGTACATAAATCACTCTTTCCCACCCTTGTACCTCATTATTCCATCTCCTGAAGAGGTTTTGAGACTTGTATTAACAGAACAGGAGCATGTCTTCCTTAGAAAGCCAGACCGCAAACTTTGACGAAGAGGACAGCCATCGGCAGTATGCGATGCAGCTGGCGAGTGCATCAGTGCTGCCCATGGTATTGAAATCAGTGATCAAGCTCGGGGTGCTGGAGATCATAGCAAAAGCCGGTCCAGGTGCTCTGCTCTCCCCTTTTGAAATCGCGACTCGCCTCCAGACCATCAACCCAGAAGCACCTCTCGTTCTTGATCGTATCCTAGCCTTCTCGCTAGCTATTCCATTCTCACTTGTTCCCTTTCTACACATTGCACAGATGGCCAGCAGGAGGTCAATAGCAGTAGCAGCAGCAGGCTCTATGGATTGGCACCTGTCTCTAAATACTTTATTCCCAACCAAGATGGTCTTTCATTTGCACCAATGTTACATGTAATTCAGGATAAGGTTACCGTCAATATGTGGTAATAATTCTACATTAGTTCTTTTGCATACACACAACCATTGTCATGATCTTTTAGTCACAGACTAGAGATGCCTTTTTCTGTTTATTTTTGTTTTGATAAGGGGAATCAGTACAGGTACCATTTGAAAGATGCTGTTATGGAAGGAGGGCTTCCATTCAACAGGGCCTATGGAATGAACGCCCTTGATTATGTTGGCAATGATGCCAGGTGCCGTGACCTTTTTAAATCTTTTATGGGAGACTACAATCCCACGTTTATGAAGCAGATTCTGGAGACTTACAGAGGCTTTGAAGACGGTGCTATTCTTAACATGATTGTTTCCAAGTACCCTACAATCAAAGGCATCAACTTTGATCTAGCTCCAGTTATAGAAAAGTCACCTTCCTATCCAGGTATCGTATCAGATACTTGTTTACCAAATCTCTGAACGGTATAGGTCACTTCGAAGTTTGTTGCGTTGGACTTGGCTTCTTCTTTTTTTCTTTTTCTTTTTTTTGTCTCAATTGCTTATTCCCTCCCGCTTGAGACAAATTTTCCGTACCTTTTAAAGACATAACTGATTGTTAGTTTACAGCAATCACTTTAGACCTTAGTAAAATCTTTAGGACAGCATGTGATGAATCGTGGAGTATGTATCACTCCATGCAATCTGACTTAGGCCGAAAGAGGTGACCTTGTGGCCCAAAAATACAAAACTGCTTCATATCAGGCCTTGTTAAAAGACAACTGCATTTTTTGAAGCAGGTATTGAGAACGTGGTAGGAGATATGTTTATGAGCATCCCCAGAGGAGACGCCATTTTCTTGAAGGTTGGTAATGATTATATGTGATTGTGAGGTCTGTTCATGCTTCGATCTAGGAAAGTGCAATCCAAGAGTCTATAAATTGATTCCTAAACATCCCAAAGAATTCTGGTGCCTTTATAAATGGTAAGTCACCTTTGTACTTTGGTACGGGAAGTACAACCAAAATGGTATAGAGCATTTGAAATCGTCATTACTCTTGACCGCAACGAATTACTCTTGGCCGCAAATAATTACTCGGCGGAGTAATTATTTGCGGCCAAGAGTAATTCTTTGCGGCCAAGATTAGTTCTTTGCGGTTGAAGAAAACGTAAAGTCATTTGTGTAATAATAAACAAGTTAATGGTTTGGGTGCTCCTGAGTTGTAGAGTTTGAAGAGGTTCCGACAAAAACCTGAATTTTGAATGAAACAGTGGATACTTCACAGTTGGGATGATGAGCACTGCTTGAACATACTGAAAAATTACTACAAGTCACTACCAGACAATGGAAAAGTGATTGTGGTGGATATGGTGGTTTCAGAAACACCTGAAACCGGTGTTGCTGTTAAAAGCGATTTCCAATTCGACTTGTTCCTGATGAATATGAACCCTGGAGGCAAGGAAAGGACAAAAAGCGAATTTGAGAATTTAGGAAAGGAAGCGGGGTTTTCCAGTATAAGGTTAGCTGCTCGCGCCTACAAATTTTCACTTGTGGAATTCTACAAAACTGTCTGATACCCCATAACCATTACAATCCCTGAAGCTGAAAAAAAATAAATAATAATTTCCCCATTCAGAGAAGCTATACCTCATGTAAGTGAGAATTGAGCAAATCTTCTTCGTCTTCTTTGTTTTGTGAGAGGAAAACACAGTAAGTTGTAATTTGACGAGTTACTAAAAGGAGCAAGATATGTTATAATTTGATAAGTTATGAAAAAATGCAGTGTTAACTATTTCCTTCAAAAATCCAAACCCCCCATTAAAGCTATTTTGGCATTCAATCATCTTTTGATCGAATCCAATCCCCAAAGCCATTTCTGGCTGAGTGGTGGGTGATGGAGAACAAAACATGGATGCACTCATCCACCTTTATTATGTTTCTTTGAAACGAAAAAAACAACTGGGAAGCTCAATTTTCCATTCACTAGACATCCTTCAACCAGAACTCATTCATGGCATACTCGGCAAAACACATTCAACATAAACAAGGAGAGACACAATTTGAAATACGACATGCCGAGATAACCCAGCAAGGTCCAATAAGATTCTATAATTTAAGATAATAAATGAGAGGTTTTGTACCCAAATACATAGCCAAATCCGGCTCGACGTCTAGTCTCTCTCCACTTGAATTGTTACATGACTGATATTATACTCCCTCCTAATATAGCCAATTACCTTGTCTAACACCATGTCAGCATTAGCCTCGAACTTGATTTTCACATGGCAAGCTAACAAGACTTTCCCGACAGTGATAGCCCATATATGCAATTCATGGATGGCCACTACCTCATCCATCTCACACAAACCTTGCTCAAGTTTTGTTGCATCGATCTCCCTAGGAGTGCTCTCCATCAGAACCTCCAAAATGTTCCGCAGCATCTTAACCGTTGTGTACAGCACAATCACAGAGAAAATAAGCGTGCATATGAGATCAATGATCTTCCACTCGGGTTTATACCAGATAATAGCCCCACCAATCATCACCCCAATACTTTGGATGGAATCCCCAAGAACATGAAGATAAGCTCCCTGCATGTTTATGTTCCGTTGCTTCTTTTGTTTAACACCACTGTTCAGCAAAGGCTCACTATGATCTCCTTCATGAGCATGATTGTGATGATCATTATGTTGTTTGGAATGGCCATTGTCATGTTGATATGCTTTGATGCTGACTTCGTGGCTATGGGTATCGTCAGCATCCTCACAGCTATGATCATGAACACATTGCCCATGATTATGCTCACCATGTCCATGGTGTCCATGTTCATGACCAATCCCATGGCCATGACCGTGTTCATGACCCAACAAGAGAGCCATTACAAGGTTAACTACTAAACCAAAGGCTGAAATGAGAAACATAAAGAAGCCCTGAACTTCACCTGTATCGTGGATGATTCTGGCAATGGCTTCATAAACAAGAATCCCAGTAAGAAGCCATATCATTTGAATGGAAATCAAAGCCCCAAGTATTTCGATCCTGAAAAAGCCATAAGACTGCTTAGGAGTAGCTTCCCATCCGGCTGCCCACAATGAGAACAAGGAGATTGCAAAAGCAGCAACATCTGACAACAAGTGAGCTGCATCCGTCAGAATTGCGAGACTGTTGGCTTTAATACCTCCCGCAACTTCTAGGCTCATGAAAACCATGCAAAGCACAACTGATACCCAAAGTTTCCTCATGGATGTTGAACGTTCTTTTGCATCCTTTGAAGTGTTATTAACATCTGAGAATCCGCATGTTGCTCCCCCGCACATCTTACCCTCCCCATAGCCCTTTTCTTCATCTGAAAAATCTGCACATATCTCTCCTACATGCCCATGACACTGGGGATTCTGAGCTTCCATCTGAAGATTAGAAATATGCTTTAACTATTAGAAACAAAATTAAAACTTTCATCAACTGAAGCAGTTTAATACTTATATCTTATGTTTACAGGATCACCAAATACGGTGTTCATAAAATAGAACAAAACATGGCAGAGATAGAAAAGCTTCCAAAACATGATACACTGTATACTTCTGTGGATGATAATTGTCAATTACAGATAAGGTAAGCACGCGACTCGGAAAGAATGTAACCCAAAATAAGCTCGAATCAATGTGGAGGCGTGAATGTGATACCAAAATACAACAGAATGGTACAACAAGACGCATTGCTTAACTTCTCAGTTTGTTTTAAGTGCAAAACATCGATTGAGTACATGCGGCCTCCGTCCCAGTAATCTGAAGTCCACCAACCACTCTCTCATATGAGGGAGCAACAAACTAGCATATCACATATGCTAGACTAGTAGCCACAAACACAGTAGCTAAAACTAATCTAAATTCACAAAATTGATCTCAAAAACCATAACAGACAGGCCATGAATACCTTACAATTGTGAACTAAAGCTGCGTATGAATTCGGAAAATTTTTACGTATTCATAAACAAGACACCAAGAGCATGATTAATCCGATTCATATGATGATTGATAGCTCAAAGAAAATCCTGAACTTTAAAAGCGACAAAGCGACACAGAGAGAATAAAACCCAGAAAAGCGTGAAACCTAGGAAAGGATATCCACATGCCATACACTAGAGTGTGTTTGTAGATGGTGGACGAAGAAAGGTACTATCACATCGCCAACAACAAGTGTTTACTAGTCAAGGAATGAGAAACAAAAGGACGACTATTATATGAAATACAGGGCATATTAATCGGAGGGAGATGAGAAGGAATACCTTTTAGAGGCGGAGGAGACTAAATTTTCAAAAAGATTGTTCTTTGTCTTTCACAGATGGAAACTTCGAGATTTCAACAGAGAGGCAAAACCTAATATATACTCATCACTGGATTCACAGGTCCGTCCTGGTTTTGTTTTGGAAGATTCTCTGTTTACAGTAAATTGCCAAATTGGATTTGTTTGGTAGTTACTTATTGCCAATAAAGGACTTCATAAATTTTTTGCTCCATTTAAGGAATAAGGAAGGATGCACGGGGTCTAGGCTCTAAACTTTTTTTTTTTTTAAATCAGGCAATTCATTCGTTCATATCCAAAGGCAAAGATCACATCGCAATATACAGGAATGCACCAAACTACTACCTAATTCGAGACACGAGTTACTGCATAAAGCACACCAGACTCTAAACTGGTTTGTTTAAAAGGAGAAGAAAATTTTGGAAACACTAATAACTCGGTGGTATATATGTGACTCCGTTTTTTACCTTCGTTAGATAGGAAAAGGATCGTCTCTAAGCAAATCCGAATCATTGATTGCAGCAATGAACCATTCAAATTTGAACTATCTTGTCAAGTCCAAACTTGGGCCAGAGACAATTTGAATCCCGTTAAGAAAAGGAAAGAAAAACTTGAAAACACTATAATTGGACTTTCCCAAAAAAAAAAAAAAAACTGGAGTACAGAATTAATTGGAGTACACTACTGTTGATGTTGATGTTGATGTAGGACAAGATTCTGGAAGATTTTACATTTTTATTTTACAATTAGATCTTGAGTAGGAATTTTCTTTTAACTTTAGAAAATTCATGTTTCTTGATTTTTAAATTCTAATTTTCTTATTTCTTTAGGGTTTTCGGTTTTCAAGAGTTAGGATTTTATTTTTACATTATATTATTAGGAATTCTAATTTGTGCTGCAAGTTTTGCACATTTTTAATTTTCTAATTTTGGTAGGATTTCTTCTAGGAATTTTATTTTCTTTTCGTTTAGAATTTTATTAGTCTTTTATTTTATTTTAGTTTCTTCTTTATAATTTCTTGACTAGCAAGAAATTGTCTTACTAGATTCCTACCTAAGATAGGATTTCTCTACTAGTATAAATAAGGGTTGTAACCTATTCAATTATTCAGTTTTTCCATCAATAATATTCAAACTTTTGTCATTGTTATTGTTGATTCAAGAACGGCTCGTTACTACGAGTTTCTATCTCGTTTGGATTAGTACACTAACTAATCTCTTGTGAATTCCGATGCGTCAAGTGGTATCAAAGCTGCGCTTTTCCTGGTTCGATGATACCAAACACGGTTGAAGACACATCCATTGATGTTGGTTGTGGAGAAGGATTTAATAGAACTCGCACCAAGACATTTGCCCACGGTCAATCTGTTAAACGCAAAGTTGATAGGAACCGTGTTGAGGGATTTGCCCGCAACCAACCTATTAACCAAGACGTCTCCGGATGATATTTTTATTATCACTGCGATAGTAAGAATAAATTTGAAGGCGAGCTATTCGAGAAACATGATGATTATTACTCGATAAAGCGACAACCAAATTTCAGGTATTACAATAATTTGTCAAAATTTAGTGGTCTTAAACTTTTTGAAGATCATTTGGATTGAATTCTAGACATAGAAGATTCCTTGGAGTATGCGGAAATTTCGCCTGAACAAATGTGGAGGTATTTGTTAGTGAAGCTTACGTGTCTAGCGCTACGATGGTGGCTAGATATGCAATTTCTAAGAGATCGATTGGGCAAGCGTCAAATTCATGCATGGTGGAGAATTAAAAAATGTATGATGGAGAGATTTTTACCACGGAATTATGAACAATTGTTGGAGGAAAAATATAGGCCAAAACAATATCATGCGGAACAAATCATTGTAGAAGTCTTGGGAGAGGTCAAAATTGAAGTTAAAGATCAAGACGAAATTGACATCGATGCTTGTGTGCAAGAGAATTTTGAAATTGTTTCAGATGCGTTTGCGGAGGACCAAAAGAATATTGCATTGGAGGTTTCTGCGTTTGGGCTTGATGAGTCACCCACAATGATTTGACTGCAACACTAGAAGAAAATATATTTGTTGCAGAAAATCAATTTTCTAGCAAAGAAAAAATTTTGAGTGCCCCAATGCTCGAAAGACAATTAGATCTCGATGAAATTGTGATAGAAGTTGAAGAGAAGATTTGCAATCAAGTTGAAAATTTTTTATTGCCACTTGAGGAAGAAATCAATAATGAAGAAAGTTTTGAAACTAATAAAGAAGGCTTTTTGCATATTGTTGCACCAACAATTTCTATAATGGATCAAAGTCCAGAGAACCAGCAACTTCAGCATACAATTTTAGTTGTCGATTTTTTTGGAGTACAATAATTTGATTGGGTTTCCAATGTTCGTGCATCTTGTCAACAAGTTAAAGCATGAAGAGAAAAAAGGAGACTGATGGCATGGAAGATGGCAGATTTCCAACGAGAACTCGAGGACGAGTTCTTTTGAAAAAAAGGAGACTGATGTAGGATAAGATTCTGGAAGATTTTATATTTTTATTCTACAATTAGATCTTGAGAAGGAATTTTCTTTTAGCTTTAGAAAATTCATGTTTCTTTATTTTTAAATTCTAATTTTATTATTCCTTAAGGGTAGTTTTCGGTCTACAAGAGTTAGGATTTTATTTTTACATGATATTATTAGGAAATCTAATTTGTGCTGCCTGTTTTACACATTTTTAATTTTCTAGTTTTGGTAGGATTTTTTCTAGGAATTTTATTTCCTTTCCGTTTAGAATTTTATTAGTCTTTTATTTTATTTTCTTCTTTATAATTTCTTGAAGAGTACCGAAGAAATCTCAAGTGCAAGCGACTGTCCCGAGATAATCTTGACTTGTCTTATTCTTTTCCAAATTAAAAATAATAATACAGTTGTGGCTATTGAAAACTTGAGGGACACATCAATGAGGCTATGGGGTTCGAGTCGATCAAGCCTTGAAGGTTATCAAACCAATAAAGATCTTTCAATCTTAGAGTCGTTATGTTCCAACTATTATGATGGATATGAGGTTGCAAAAGAGGAGGGAGATCAGGTTGAACTTGGTGACCAAGAAGAAGCTGGTGGCAAAGAGGAATGTTTGAGTGCCCCTATGCTCGAACATCAGTTTGATTTAGATGGAGGTGTAACCAATGAGGTAATTGCAAGCAAGGATGAAAATATCGCAACATTGTATCAAGGACAAGAACCAAAGGGAGAGGAAAGTCATAAATTGCGACCTATAATTTCTCAACATGATGATGTCTTCCCTAATATTGAGCCTTGTGAGCCACAAGGAAGTATGACTGGTCCTAATGGTGAATTCGGTACAAGATTTCTTAATGCTACTTCAGTCATACTTGAGGTACCAATTAATTCTGTGATGGATCAACATAAAGAGAAGTTGTAATTTCTGCATGACGTTCAATTTATTGATTTTCTTGGGTTGGAGCAGTTTGAGTTTTCACTCAATTCTCGTATTATGAAAATTGTCAATTAATTGAAGTGTGCAGGAAAATTATCTTGGCAAGTGTACTTTATTGGAAGACAAGCGAAAAGTTGAAGTATTCCAAATATCTATTTCTTTGGAAGGGAAGGTGGCGAGTTTCTAATGAGAACTCGAAGGCGAGTTCTTTTAAAGTAAAGGAGATTGATGTAGGACAAAAATGGAGAGTTTTTGTATTTTATTTTTATAGTTTTAGAATAAGATTTTGACTAGAAATTTTTTCGTTTAGGTTAGAATTATTAACTTTCCGTATTTGGTTTGATTTTAAATTCTATTTTTATTAGGATTTTTGGTCTACAAGAATTAGGATTTTATTTTAATTAATTAGAAAATATCTTTTCTTTAATGCCGCTTGTTTTGGCATGATTTTAGATTTCTTTTTCAGTAGAATTTCTAGGGTTAGGGTCTTATAAAAAAGACTGTGACCTATACAATTATAAAGCTTTTAATCAATAATATTGCAGAGTTTCTCTCTTTCTTCCTTGTGCGCAAGGTTTGCTCGTTGCACTGAGTTGTTTATCTCGTTTGGATTAATACGTTGACTAGTCTCTCGTGAATTCCTCTGCGTCAAACTGTACAACATGAATTTGAGAAAGAAATGCAAATGTCTACTTTTCATACATCTTTTTTCTGATGTTATCAGTGTATTTGAGTAGGTGAACAATCTGTTAAAAAAAATTTGCAATAAAACATTTTACGCCCAAACAGATAGAGCCTCAACTTCTTCCTCTTTCCAAAGATCCCACTTGTTTGGTTCTTATTCCTTACTTGCGTACTTTAGATGAATAAACCAAAAATAAGGTTAAGAATAAAAATGATTCATAAAAGAATTACTAGTATTTGCCTACTTGTACAAACCCACTTTTGATGAATAACCCAAAAAACAAGATTAAGAATAAAAATGATTCATACAAAGAATTATTTGCTCACTTGTACAAACCCTGTCACACAAACTATTTGGACCCGCAAGCAAAAAACGACTCCCATTGAGAAAAGAAATTGGATGAGACAACATATACACAACATACATGTTTTACTTGAAAATAATGAGCAGTACATTTGTCAATAAGTTTCATCGCGCCAATAGTAATTAATTATAACCAACTCAAGCCAGGCCGGTTAGCCAATAAAAGTACAGGTGCATTACTGTAACGGAGAGTGCACGCTCAAAACAAATTAGTACTTGGAGATTGGAGTACAAGGGATGTACAAAGCCACTGGTTAAGGAATTTTGGAAGTCTGGCCATCACTCATCTAAGAAAGTGCACGATCAAGCAATGAAAGGATCTCCAACATGAAAATATACCATTTCAAGGCTCAAATTGGCAACACAAATGAGCTACAAAACACAAATACAATGCTCCCCAATAGGGTACAAACGCGAATACAACAAAAATGCTGCTAAATACATTTCTCACCAAATTGTAGCAAAATAGAAGCCAAAAATGGCTTTACAGAATCTCTTTAATCTTAGGTTCAAGAATGGGAGGGTCAACGTCAATACCCATATTAGCTGCGGTGCCCGCTATGATTCTCATTGCGGTTTCTATGTTCGAACAATTTAAATCCGGCAACTTTTCTGTTGCAATTGCACGCAACTGGTCAATGGTGACCACCCCAACTTTCTCCAACTTCGGGTTTTTTGAACCTTTCTCCACTCCTGAAAAAACCACTCAACATGAGTAACAACTAGTTTACAATTCTGTTGAATGCACTTACCAAAAAGCAGATCTCAAAAAATCAACTATTTAAGCTATTCTCATCGCATACCATAACTTCTTCTCCCAATCTTGTCCATCCCAAGGTGGTTTATAAATCTTTTCGGAATGGCCCTCCTTTTATGTGTAGAAAATATAGAATTGCAAGTTCGTAAAACTTCAAGGTCCTATAAGTTACTAAACAACTGTAAATGGCACATATAGAATTCAAGATGCACTACACAGAATTCCTGGTAAAGCAGAACTTCCACATTAGGAATAGGATATTGTGAGCAACAATACTTCAGCATAGACAAGGAAAATGCATAATGAATTGGAACGTATATCACTAGTTCAAGAAAACATGATCAATAAGACATTGTGCATGTACAATGTGTCAAAATCTTCTAACAGGCAAGAGACAACCACTTCCACATTCTTTTCGAAATACATTGCAGAATGGTCACAGAACAAAGAATTTTTTTTGACTTCCATCCATTGAGCATCTCCACATTCCTCACTAATGCAGCACAAGCAGTGTAATTCAACCATCTTCTCAGAAACTAAACATTTTTACCAATCAACATATCGATTGAAAAACTCAGATTCTCAAAATGCATGTATCCAAAAAGTCACAGAATTTTCAGCCCCAAGAATTGAGGGGAAAACAAAGTCTCTCAGACTCTTTCTGACAGCCAACACAAGAAAATTTCTATTTGCTGAGAGGTACTGTGTGCATTCATTTCAACCTAGAATCACCATAATCATGAAAAACATACGAGGGGCACGGAACAGATGAACCACAAGTTATCCCAATAAGGATACATTAAACACCAATTTGGTTTCTTCTCCTTGACAAGAGCACAACTCGTGCTAGGATTCAAGTAAGAATGAAGACATTGGATAACCTAAATATTGAGTGAGAATCATGTATTCGTAATTATGACCTTGAAAATATGGTTAAGTGGTTACAAATTTGCAGCTTATCACCTCCTCACAGAGGTAAATCCTTCTAAGATTGACACCATCTCTTGTGATCTAATATGCTAGTTATGATAGCATATATATTTTCCAATTTATTCATCCAGTATTATCAACAAAGCTGAAGATTCAAAGGCACCAGCAGCTTCAATAAGTGAACAAAGGTTGAAACCACTTTTTCTACAGTCACGAAACATGTGACATACAGTGCATCGACCAAAACAGTCATGCAACACACATGCATTTGTTTGTGTCGATTGTTGCAAGGTAATTTGGCCAATGCACAATACAATGAATACAGAACAAACCAATTAATATAATATAGTTACACAGGATTGCACTGTTAGCACAATATTGCATAATATTAGGAAATATTATGCTAATAACATGCACAACCCACAAATGAACTTGAACCCAAGGCTACAAAATTTGAGTAGAGAAAAAATCACGAGGTAAATATAGCAAATTGATAAGTGTTTCATATCATGGTTCACAACTCATAGTTATACGGTTATACCTATAACTAGATCCTGATGAAAAATTCAACAAGGAAAAAGATAGGCACGAAACAGAATACTCTTAAGCATGGCAGAATATTTACAAGACTCGAAGCAAGTAAATGACCTGAACTAAGTTCCGGTGATGGCTATGCCTACTTCGAGTCTTCGACAGTGTCAAAGACAAACCATCATAAGCTGAAGGATTTCTATACTAGGTTTAAGAACATATTTCGAGAGATCTTCGAGAAACATGCCTAGAAGCTAGCCTCGGCCAATAAAGCATTACCTTTGGTCTAGCTAATAGTTTTAGGATACAGCTGATGGACTAACCGGACAATATCCAATCAACACTTGAAGAGCCATTGAGAGTTCGAGACCACATCTCAAGTCTTTCCGATTAAGGAATTCATTCTACTATTGGCCCCGTTAAATGTGAAAATTTCCTGTGATCAACATACTATCCTTTTCCGAATATGCTCTCCCTTCGTCCAAATTTTTGCTCTCAAGAGCTAAGGAACTTAAAACAAGCACCCAACCACTTAGGTTCGCCTACAAGTTCAACATTTTCTCCTCTTATTTCCATGTATAAATTCCATGAATATTGGGTGGAGGATCCAATTTACTTTCTATGTAAAAGGCCTTAATCTTCCAAGTTCCACCATACTTTTCCAAGGAGTGAGTTAATCATTTAGAATGGAAAAGCGCCTGATTTTTTTGAATTAAAATTTTTGTAATCTATGTTCTATCTTACCTGGGGGTAATCATTTTCGCACACCCTTTTTTGATAAATGCACTCCTTTTCTTGTCTTTTAGTGAAAAAACAATACAACCAAAAGCTTCACTAAAAGACAAAAAATGGAGTGCCTTTGTCAAAAGGAAAATTCTAAAATCAGCTCAATGGGCTGACAATAATGAGTGTGTAAATGTGTATTAAATGGTATAAAAAGTACACAGAAATACGTATTTTTCTTGTCTTCTAATGTGTTTATCGTCAGCCCAGTGGGCTGACAATAGCAAGACCGTTGTCAAAAAAGAGAGTGTGAAAATCATTTCCCGAAAGAATATAATCTGCTCCAAATTTTTTAAACCCACATTAGCAAGAAGGATTGTCCTAAAGAAAACCTAACATATATCACAGGCATTTCAATGCAAGGACAATGAAAAATCTTTTATACTATATACCAGCTTAATTAAAGAAACCACATCCTTACACACTGGAGAAAGCATTAAACACTAGAACAAAACCAGTTGAAAGGGAGGATTATACCTACAGCCTTAAGGAGAAGAACTGAAGCCGGTGGAGTTTTCAAGATAAAAGTGATGCTTCTATCCTGCAAACAATACAAAATCCGAAATTCAAAAAGACTCTAACAAAATTCCAAGTAAGGGAGTTTAAGGGGTAACCAACAGATCTAGTTTCTACTGGAAAGAGATAGACAGGGGGAGAAAGGCCTCCAACGAAGCTAACAAGTTAATAAACCGGAATTTAGCAAAACTAACGAGGAAGAAGAGAGAGAACTGACGTCGAAGACAGTGATTTCAACAGGGATAACGTAGCCCATTTTGTCGGCAGTCCTTGCATTGTAGTCTTTGCAGAATGCCATTATATTGACCCCCTTAGAACCAAGCGCTGGACCCACAGGGGGTGCAGGCGTGGCCTTCCCTGCCTCTAGTTGAAGCTTAATCACTCCTGTCACTGCAAACTCAAATATACACACACCCACACACACATACACGTCAATTAGCAAGATTGCATTGTAAGAATCGAATGAAAAAATTTAAAGCTTTTCGAAATGGGTATTGGGGAGGGGAATGGTAAATACCTTTCTTGACTTTACCACCAGCAGCTTTAGGGGGCGCCATGGCGACGACAGTGAAAGGCCGCCTCGGAGTGAAAGTGATTAGACGTTGGGGTTTGGTTCTGCTGAGGAAATGAGAGGAGACGTTTGGGTTTGAAGAGAAGGTGTTGAGGGAGGAGAGACCATTCTTGTTCCGAGAAATATGACAAGCATGTGGAAGGCTGTGACATGCGGAGAGAGAAGACGCCATTAGATTTTAGAGAGAGAGAGAGAGAGAGAGAGCAGCAGCAGCAGCAGCAGCAGCACCAAGGCCGACGACGAGGATCGAAGGAACAATCCCCAAATGGATAATGAAAGAAATCAGTCACAGCGCAGCGCAGTTTTGCAACTGGCAGAGGAAACGACGCCGTTGCACTGGAATCTCATTGGCTTAAGTTGAAGGGAGCCAATATGGGCCGGGCCCCCACCACATACCTGACCCACTTAACTAGTGCTCTCTCTAATGGGTGGCCCATATGATTAGTTGGCAGACGGGCCTTAGTGGATTGGGCCAGGGAGACAAATGCCGATTAGCTCATCTGTTCGTTTCCTTTCCTCTGTTCGAAGAAACTCATTTTGATCATCTTAGCTTCCTTTTTAATCATCTCAGGCGGCTCCGCACAGGTGTAGAGTTAAGTTAATTCTTGAATACTCTAGTAAAAATTTCTTGAGCCATCCCTAGTCTAAATGAAACTACCTCATTTTATCAATTATTCATTATTTTTTTAAGCATTCGACGCCCAAGAAGTGAGCGTGAATGTGTAGTTTATAATTTTTCTTTCGCTTTTCAACTTGAACTTGTCATGGGTCCGTACAAACTTTTGGGTTTAATTAGAACTTTGATTCCACCAATTTATATTGAATTAAAACACAGTAATTTGCAAAAAAATAACGCATCCAGCAACATTTGTATAACATGAGATCATATTTTGCGTACAATTTACTACAAAACAACGGTAATTAAATAAAATTTCCTTCTTTGAGGTTGATGGGTCCATAAACAAATTGAATTTGCTTTCATCGTCTCATATCATCGGATCAGCCCAACAAAGATCCATTCCACACCCATTGAGTACAGAGGCGCAGAAGAGTCAAAGCGTATAAAAGATGTTAGAGGGCGGACGGACAATGGCAAATTAAAAACAAAAATTTTAACTCCACACTCAAATACACATTCAATTCCAATCACACACTTCACTCACAATAGGGATAGAGTTGGGATTAAAAATCTACAAGACGAGTAGCACTCGATACTAGTCTCTTCAAAAATAAAGTAGCACTCACTCTCTCTCTCTCTCTCTCGTTTTTCAAAAGAAAAGAAATAAAGTAGCAGCAGTTGATAGCAATCATCAACCAAGTGGGAAAATAAAAACAAAAACAAACAGCAGCAAGCAGAAGGGAACAGTTCCAAACATCCTACAAATGGACGATTTCAGAAGGAGAATAATACTAGTAGAAACAAAAGTTGTACTCCTAGTAGCTAGGAGTGTATCTCTCAACCATAAAATAAAAATTAATTCACATGCACCGTACATTACTAACTGTCTCATTCGACCAATTTTTTTAGATTAAAAAAAATAATGATCTGTCTCAACCACCGACCGTCGACACACATTATGCGATGGTGGTGCCAGGTTACCCCTGTTTTGGCTAAGAAAGTACACTACCTAGTATTACTGCATACATACACATCTAGGACGGTAAACGAATTGAGCAGTTCGTGAGCTCAGTTCGGTTCGGTTCGTTAAGCCTCGGCTCGTTTAGTAAATGAGCCGAACTCAAGCTCGAGTTTTTGGCTCATTTACTAAACGAGCCGAGTGGAGCTCGCCTCATTAAGGAACGCTCGACTTGATTAGAGAGACTTGTTTAGTAAATGAGTAAGCTCGACTCGTTAAGGTTTAAACTCGAGTTTTTGACTCGTTTACTAAACGAGCCGAGCTCGAACTCAAACTTCGACTTGGCTCGTTTACACCCCACAATACCCAAACCCCATTTAAAATTTTTAACATATGTAATAGTAGAACAAAATTCATGCTAACCATAACTGTTTATATTTTTGTGTGTCGAATTACAGTCTTTCTTGTTTTGGTTTATATTTTCTTGCTTGAACTCTATTAAAGTTTCTCCCTCGTATCAAACTTTTTGATTCTCCCACTGGTCTTGACATGAAGAATCAAAAAGTAAAAGAATATAGCCTGAAATTGAAAATAAAAAATCATTTAAGACGTCACTAACGACACTTGAAGACAATGAAAATTGTCTTTTTCAAACTTTATTCTGTCTTTAGTAATCTTTTTGTCACAACTTTATACTTTTCTAATTTCTCTTGTTCAATCGAGTGGTTAATCCAAAAAAATTAGCATGAATATAGCAAAACTTAAGAGAAATAACCTTCCAAGAAAAGACTGTAAAAAATGACATTAGCCGAAAAGACCCTAGTAGCTAGCTAGGGCATGAATCTTCGAAGCTAAAGGGTAGAATTCATTTGAAAAATTAGTCAAAAAAAAAAAACTCCTGGCGCCGTTATTATTAAATTACAATAATTATAAGCTAGTGTTTTGTTAGTAGAGTAATCTGCTTGTAGTATAAATTTTCCTCAACGACTGGTTCTTCTAGAATAGGGAAGCTCGATCACTTTTTTCTTCCCTTTTTTTTTTTTTTTTTTTTTTTCCATTTTTTAGGTTTTTAAAAAAAAAAATATTACAAAAAGGAAGATGTTTTATTAACTGATGGCCGGGGAAAGCGCAAACATCAGAGAGAACGGAACCCCATGAGGGCAAGGCGGTAGTCCACAGATCGGACCTACCTCATCAAGAACGGGCCTTTTTTTTTTACTGATGTGTGCAATCCGATTACAATCACGTTTAATCAAATTAAACTCACACAAAAAGAAGAAGTCATTAAGTGTCAAACAATCATAAATCGAAACTATATTATCTAACGGCGGAGTCTTCAATATTGGGCAACTGTTTAAATTAAACTGCCTCCGCATCCATTCAACAATGACACTAGAAAATTTCAGTGCGATACCCATTTGAATACCGTCGCAGATGGCTAACGCTTCTGCTGCTCTTGGAGAATTGATTCCTTTGTGAACTTTAACCAAGATTCCACGCACACTACCGTCCACTCCTCGAGCAATAGCACCAGTTTCCATCATGTTAGTCTCCACAATTCCTTCACCTGGTCGAGACCAAGTCCCCCTATCAGATTGTATAGGTTAGTAAGGAGAAACAAATGCTAGGACTTAAACTTGAATTTAGTCTCGTTCCACTAACAAAAAATACTAAAAACTTAATGTATTTTACCATTTCGTTTCCACTAACAAAAAAATTCTTAACAAAAACTATTTTTACTACAGTAACTCTACTCACAAACCTAACAATAACTTATTCACTACCGAAAACAACTTGACATTTCTCAACAACTTATTTACTACCGAAAACACCTAAAAACTTCGTAACCGCAAATAAAAATCTATAAATTTTTCACTATCAAAAACACTTATCTCTCTCGAATTAAAAAGACTTTTGCTAGTATTGATCGATCAGAATGGAATAACACCGATCGAACCCACCGAGAAGGTCCATTAATTGAGTAGTGTACTAGTCTTGAAGAACACAAACGACATACTCCTAGTAATGATTATGCATCCCATGAATGGGGTGGGGTACATATCACCATTTAATGTTTTTGCGGGCCTAATTCGTTCCTTTAATTTGGCGTCAGTGTCCATTTAATTTCCTTTCATCAGTTTATCCAATGGACCAATGCTTTGGGACAATACCATGATTACCTTCTGCTGAGGTTGGAAGTCTTGGAAGTGAAACAAAGCAATCGCGAAGGAGATGGTTGTGTGGATCACTTGGCTAGTTTGGGATTCCAAAAGATTTCGGGTTTTACCATTTAGTTAGCATGCCTAGTTCTTTGTAAATTATGGGTGTATATACCCAAAGGGTTTCATATCATAGACTAGTATATTCTGGTATTGTCGATTAATATTTATTAATATCAACTTTTCACGATAAAAAAAAATGATGTTTTCTGCACCATTAAGTGCCTATATTTCCCGGTCTTCTTCACAGAGTTCTTTTAGGAATCAGAAAATTATAAAAATACAAATATAGATCAAAGTTGAAAAAAGTTGACCAAAAACGAAAAAAATTTGAAAAAAAATAGTCTTAACGTCGTTTTATATGAATTTTTTTTTTTCAACTTTGTCTATATTTTTGCACCATCTGATTTTCTTTGTCGAGACGAACAATGTGGTGAAAAAATCATGAAGAAAGCTAAAAAAATGTAACTAAAAGATGAAGAATACCTTCTGTCTTTGCCAAAAGCTAATCTAGTCGAAACGCACTCTATATTTTGCAAAAGCAGGGACTAGGTGAGGTTAAAAAATGGCAAAAAAGAAAAGAAAAGGATGTGCTTTAACTTTTAAGGGCATTCTGTCTTCTAAGAGTATTTCCAACCCGGCTTCAAATTTGAGGATGTCAACTTTTTTTGAAGACTTACGAGGCAATTTGACATGTTAGAGTTTGACACTTTCAAAGTACCCACTCCAACCAACACGTCAAATTTATTGTGAAATAATAAAAGAAAATGTTTGACATCACATGTCAAAGTTGACATGAGAGAGGAGATGTCAAATAACACATAAGCATTTGACATTTTGATTGGAGTTGACTCACATGCCAATTCTTCCACTTTGCATGCCATGTCAAGTTTGACATCCATGGTCGGAGATGTCAAATTTTTTTTGAAGACTTATGTGGCATTTTGACATCTCTTATTTGACATGAAGCTCTCTTTCTCCGATCCTTATGTCAACAAAAATAAAGCTCTTAAAAGAAAAAGAAAAAAAAATTGCAAGGCAGTACGGCAAAATCATGTTTGATCTCAACGGAAAGCTTTCAAACTTTCCTAACAGTTACTTTTTGAAATTTGGTAGGCAAGGGTAGGTTGTCAAAGTTGGCATGATGAGACTTCCCTTCAAAGCGACGTCACTTCCCTTCAAAGTCATGTCATTTTTGGCATGATAGAATGCATCATGGTTGGATGGCGACTTAATACCAAAACTAGCCGTTTGATTATCCACCTCAACTTTGACATCTCCTATTAGAGATGCTTTAAAGAAGAGCATTTCCAACCCTAGACTTCAAATTGGGGATGCCAAATTTTTTTTTGAAGGCTGATGTAGCATTTTGTTATTTTCAATTTGACATCAAAACCTCCTCTTCAACTCTTATGTCAAATTATATTTATTTGACATTAAATTATCCATCTCCAACCCTTACGTCAAAATACAAATGGTCATTTTTTGAAATTTGGCATTGAGGAGGGTGGCTGTCAAAGTTGGAATCAAAGATGGCTGTTAAGTTAGATTGAATTTTGGTGTCAATTTTTACCTATAAAATGTCCACGTAGGAATTGACATCTCCCATTAGAGATGCTCTAAGAGCCAAATTTAATAGCGTTAAGTTAGTTAACGAAATGAGAACTCTTAGTAATGGTTTTAGATTACCCTCTTATTTACCTACATTTCCTCAATAAAGGTCAGTGAATTTTATCTACTGGAGTATATATATTTTAACGAGGATGCAACTATGCAATGATTTGCCAGAAACATTCATTATTCTATCAGAATTGTTGCATTACAACGAAAATACGTAAAAGTAATGTTTCAATTGTACGTACCTATCTATTTAGTACTACACGGTTTCATATCTTCGTAAAAACATATATACGCAACTAATATAATATATACGTCGGCAAAATTTGAAAGTTAATTATTTAACGTGTATCTATACATCAATACGAAAGCGATAGGTAGAGAAGATCTAAAAAAACAAAAAAGAAATAATACGTCAACACAAATCAACGAAAGATATGTTTTGATTGAGTTCAAAGATCAAGCAACAAAAGATATGTTCTTATTGGTTTGTTTTCCTATTCTACGATATGACTCTTTTTTTTTTTTGCAACGGTCAATATGAGTCATTTGATCGACCTTTCGTAAAACTAAGCCGGTCTGTTGAAAATTACTACTTATCAATTTCTTATTTGAATCCTGATATGCTGAATTTATGTTCTATAGCTTGCACATGGAGCTTCGTAAACATCAAAACAGGTTCCTAATAAATTAAAGAGAGAAACTTAATAAGTTATTCACGGCTTCGCACAATTTCAATCGTTCAAAAGTGTTTTGGATGATCCGGATTGAAAACAATCTATTAACGTTAATAGATTCCCCTAGCATTATTGGGAGTTTTCTATCCTACCGCAGAGCTGGCTCTCTAAGATAAAGTTTGAGGTGCCTCCTGCAGAAATTTATACTCTTTTTGTCCCATTTTGATAGTCTAATATTTCATTTTGAGATGTCCCAAATTGCATGTTCATTTTTCAAAATCAACCATAAAAATCCTAAGAGGTTTGGCCAAGTGATTATGAGGAAACAATGAGTGTCACAGGTTGTATTCTCATGGAGGCCAAATATTTCAAACATTAAGGCCACTGAGGGTTATGGCCAATCGTTACCTAGATTTGCGCACTGGACATTTATTTAGGAACATATGAAGTACTTTTTAGACTCATTTCGTCGAGATAGATGATTAATTCAAAAAATATAACACGAATTTAAAAAAAATCAAAAAAGACAAACAATACACACAAAACGAAAAAGAAAAATAAGTTTACAAGAATGGAGATCAGGAGCATCAACACCTTCTCAGGGTGTAGTGCGGCATCCGAGCTGTTCATCATGGTTCAAAATTTTTCTTGGTTAAATTAGTTGTTTTTGGAATTATACTGCAGCTAAAATTAATATATAAATTCACAAATAATAATGGGTAAAGTCAAATAAGCACCCAAATGACGTTTTAACACACTCTTTGAAGTTATTTGTGGCCGAATTTAATCTACACGCATTCCGAATTCACGCAAAAGGAATCGTGTATTAGATCATCAACCATATAGTATCAATCTCTGTATCAGCATGAGCCAATACAATGTTTTACCCAGTCCACATAAATGTACTCCACTTCATAATATATAGGGCACGTCCAATTAATGTAATGGTATCACATTACATGATACTTAAAATATGGTCATTAAAGTATTAATGTTTATAAGATTTACTAGTTCGGTCCAAAAAAGGAAAAAAAAGAAGTGAAGCCCACTAGTGATTCAATAATTTTATAACCACACACAAATACTTATACACCTTTTATGAATATATATATATATAAGTATTTGTGTGTGGTTATAAAATTGTTGCCAGTAATTTCCTATCCCCATCATCCCATGTGCTGCCCCATCGGTAAACGTTTGAGCAACAACTGCAATCAATAAAGAAATAAAGAAGTGATTAAACAACTAAGCAAGTGTTAATACTAGTAATTTTTTTTGGGGAAATTACATTAACCCCCCTTTAACTACCACCCGGCCACACATTGCCCCCTTTAACTACAAAATTCAACACTTAACCACCTTAAACTACCAATTGTTGAAATTGTGAGGCCTACAGTTGCAATCTGTTAAGTATTTGGACGGAACTAAAAAATTAGCCTACTTTGCCCTCATTTCCCCTTTTATATGAAAAACCTAGTAAAGCTCTCTCTCTCTCTCTCTCTCTCTCTCTCTCTCTTTTTGAACTGCTACTGCAGTCTCTCTCTCTCTCTCTCTCTCTCTCTCTCTCTCTCTCTCTCTCTCTCTCTCTCTCTCTCTGTGCAGTGAGCAATGGTATTGCACCCATGGGAGTACGGATTGGCCTGTGCGCCAGCTCGGCAATTGTAGTAGGAGGCGCCGCGGCGGGAGCAAGGGATGGTGTTTAGCGAGAGCGCGTCGTAGCTGATGTACTTGTTGGTTGCTAGAATGCGCCGGCTGACTTCGGAGTCGAGTTCGAACTCCCCGTCGCCGTCGGTGATGGTCCCGCGGCATGGCGGCAGTCAGATCTAGCGGCCCCCCACCCGACCAGTTGTCGATCGATGTCCCTGCTCGCTACGACGGTGCTTGATAGCGGGGAGAATATCAGGACCGTTTGGAACTTTTCCAATTTGACCAAGAAATGGGTCTCAACTTTGCAAGGTTCAGATTCCGAGTACTTGTAAAACAAAGGGTTTGGGACGACGCTATTGAGCTTGACGGTGACTGTGAGGGTCTGATTGAGTCCATTCATGGCGACGCTGGCTGCGAACGCGATGTTTGTTTCGGGGCTGTTTGCTTGGATGGTGGCGCAGTCGGTGAAGGTGGTTTTGAATTTTCTTTGTGGAAAAGAAGTGGGATTTGAGGATTATGTTTGCTTGTGCCAGGTGAAGGGGCCGATGAATTCTTTGTGGACCGGGGTGGGTTAGTCGACGAGTTCGGCGAGTTGAACTCGGCGGAGGGGTCGGGGAGGGAGCCCATTGTGGGGGATTCTTCCTCTCAGTGGTTTTCTATCATTTTTGGAAGTTTTTGATTTGTGAATTTTTTTTCTTTTATTTACCAGCTTGATTTGTGAAATTAGAGATATATATGTATGTATATATACCCAAAAGAAAAGGGGTAGTAAGGTAATTTTAGGACTTCTGTTAATGGCATCCGGTCAATTTCAACGATTGGTAGTTTAAGGGGGTTAAGTGTTGAATTTTGTAGTTAAAGGGGGCAATGTGTGGCCAGGTGGTAGTTAAAGGGGGGTTAATGTAATTTCCCCTTTTTTTTTATTGGTTTAAGGAGTCGGTGACATTAGTGTGGCAAAATATTTTAAAGGAGGAGCTTGCAAAGGTGTCGATCAAGCATATCTATTGGAAAGCGAACCATTGTGCAGATGCGTTGGCAAATAACGCATTTATTTCGGTGGAATATTTTACATCTACCATTGTATTTCTAATTGTATTGTACACATCTCGATACGATTTCTCTCCTCTTTGGTCGGTACATATAGCAACTCTCGCTTGTAAACGCTATTTAGTTATTTAATGCAACGTGCAGTTAGAAAAAAAATTAACTTGAAGAGACACGGATACCATCATATCGTGATTCATACAATAAAACAAAACCAAAAAACGTCCTTGTCTTTGGTTTCCGTTTCCCCACTCGTGAGTTTTGTTCACCCTCTACTTAAAAGGATGAACATTATCCTCATTTCTATTGGTAAAAATGGTGTGAATTTCACCACAAAGTGATGTCATGTTTACCAAAAAGTATTTTGCATGGTAAGCATGACATCACTTTTTGGTAGAATTCACACCATTTCAATCAATAAGAAGGAAGATAATGTTCACCATCTTTTAAGGAGGGTGAACAAAATTGCACTCCAACCCCCCGCATCATCTTCTTTAACTTTAATTGGAAATCGAATCTTTTCCTCTGCCCCTCCACATGCTTCTCTCTCTCTCTCTCTCTCTCTCCAAATCAGTTCTTGTGGTGTGGCGAGATGGCGAAGGCCGAACCGATCGGATACTTGGTAGGTATCCTTACCCAACTCAGATACATGGTATCAATGGCATTCAGCCGGTTGGGTCTGTTTAAATCGGCGGAAGAGGCCATTTATTCAGGGGAATTACACGATCACTCCCCCACTAGCAATGAAGACAGCAATTACGTGCTAATGTGGGATGGGTCATCTCCCTCACTAGTCCCTGTTCCAATCCCCATCGTAACGGCATTTATCAAGAAGAGGCTACCAGTTGTACTATTCTCCGATTTCATAGAGGGCGCAGACAAATCAAGAATAATGCACGAATTTGATTTTGATGGTTTTGAGGTTGATAGGAAGATGAGGTGTTCGGTGTGTTGGGATTGCATTGAAGGGAGCCACCAGATCAGGGAGCTATCAAACTGTTGTCATGTGTTTCACAGGGAGTGTTTGGATAGGTGGGTGGATGAGGGTCAGCTCACTTGCCCTTTGTGCAGATCTACGCTTCTTCCTCCTAATACCAGTCCCTGGGTTGTACTCAGGAATGCTGATCTCTCTGACACTCCTACTGAACAAGAACAAGAACCAGTACAAGAACAAGAACAAGAACAAGAACGGATGCAGAGTACTGGAACAACATAATTACTTTTCTTCCCTGATTTGTAGTACTCTCATTTCCTGAGTGTAATTAAATGCCGTTCCCTCTTCTTTTTTGAGAGATAATGCCGTTCCCTCTTGGTTTTACTGACTTTTCAGGGCACTTAAGAATGAATGTTTAAACATTCTTCCTGCATAATTCTTTTAGTTTCAGTTCGATAAATATTTTGTTTGATGTCAATATTTGAACGGTTGATTCGAGCACTTTGTCAAGACTCCTGCAAAATCCTAACGATCACACTGAGAGTCTTTGAGAAGAATTTCCTGCAAAATAAGTTCAAGAACCGATGGTGTTTGACCCTATGACAATCAAGTTGGATTAAAGTAAAGAGAAAAAGAGGGATAGTGCTCTGTGGGAATTGGGATCCAATAGCATGCCTGCCTTCTCCTTTACCTTCCCTACGTTTATATTATGTCAGATGTGCAACATGGAGCCACTCCCCAAGGGTCGTGGAGGAGATGGGACCGATCATGGGAGGTTGCCGGACAAGGGATCGTGGGTCGACATTGGTGGGAGTTGTATCATGGGTCACAACCTGAAAAAAAAATTCTAACTCAAAAAATACTTGTTATTCTAGAAAAGATTACAATACACATTTCTTATTTGAGTGTACATCATATACATTTTCAAAATGTTATGAATTATAGAGAAAATGTTACGAATCATATTGCTAAAAAGTTACGAATCGTATAAAGGTTACGATATACATTAAAATATTATAAATCATAATAAAAATGTTACGAATCATACTGCTGAAAGATTATAAATTTTAGAACAAAAGTTACGAAACACATGAAAATGTTATGAGTGAACCATAAAATAGGTACATATGATACACCATTTTAAGGGGTGTGTATTGTAAACTTTCCCTATTACTTTTCCCAATAATTATTCTTATTTATCTCTCCATTCATTATCTTTATTTCTAATTTTTATTCTCATTTATCTCTCTATTTATCTCCACTCATTACACATATATCTAATTATTACCTTAATTTCTCTCTCTACTTATTATCTCAAAAATCAAATTCAAAATTTTTCAAAAACTCATCCAAACACAAGATTAGTGGGGGTCGTAAGAAAGAGAAGAATACACTAAGGCTCCGTTTCAGAAACATTCTTAAAAAATAAGCAGCTTATTTCACATTTTCAAACTAAAAAATAATGTAAATGAAAATTAATATTTTCAATTTTTTTTTGCATCGTATAAAAAATCTCATCGAGATCTTTCAAATAAGATCCATATTGCATATTTTTAGATTTTTATAAACCCATAATTTTTTAGCTTGAAATTGCCTTCTTAAAAAATAAGAGTTTTTTTTTTGTTCCGGAACAGGACCTAAAAGATTTACAAAACATTAGAGATAAAAGATACCCCACTAGGTTAAAAAAACCTATGTAAGTTACGGAATGGGAGATGCTTGGCAGCATCTTCCTGTAGAGTGGTGCAGAACGACTGATTCCGTAACGATCTGGATTTTTGATCCAATTTTTTTTAAAATTAAATATTTTATTGAATTATTTTATTAATTATACTGTTAAACTAAACCAATCTCTGCATTTTATTTTTTAAATTTTCGGCAGAGGAGGGAGAGTGAATTTTATCCTTGCATGTGTATGGGATAAGATTGCATTTATTACCCTTACACCTCATCAAAGCTATCCTCGGTGGGCAAGAAGAACCTACCTTATCTCATTCAAATAGGCTAGCCTTGGTTGGCAAGAAAAGAGAGAGAGAGGGGGGGTTATCCGAAGAGGAGAGAGAGGATGATTTGTGCCTATAAAGAGGGAGAGCTGTTAATCACACCCCCCGTGTCAGGGGGGTGTCTGACACCGGAAGGGGGAATTTTCCGTTTTACCCCCATCCACTTGCTCTCTCTCACCCATTTTTGTATCTCACTTATTTTATTATTGTATAAAATTGTAAATATTAATAACTTTTTTTTCACATATTTAAAATTAAATAAATTTTATATTTTTAAAATATACTCAACGAAACCTATCAAACGAGCCTAATATTGATTGTGAAATAATGTAAAACAGAAAAATTATATTTTTGTAATAGTTTAAACTGTCTAAAAAGGTTGAAAGTATTGCAAATTTCAATCCGTTTGAACCGGTAGAAAAATTTTAGTTTTCTGATCATTTTATCTTAGATGGTCATAATTAAATTTTGACTATAATGCTCTCGTTGATTAACCCTAAGAAAGTCATATAATTAAATATCTCTTAGGGTTAATCAACGAGAGTTCTAGAGTCAAAATTTAATTATGACTATTTAGGATAAAATGATCAGAAAAATAAAATCTTTCCACCGGTTCAAACGGATTGAAATTTGGAACACTTAAATTTTTAACCATACTTTTTAATATATAAACTATTCGAAGATGTTGAAATCACGTATTTTTTTAAATAAATTTTATATATTTGAAATCTATCCAATGAAACCTATCAAACAAGTCTAATATTGAATATAAAATAATGTGTTTAAATTAAATGATTTTTTGGGCCCAATATATTAACTATTTGTTTTTATTTTTTTATTCGTCATTTTTTTAAAATTTCTATATTTGAGTTTTCAAGTAAATTATGTATGTTGAATTCACTTAAATTTACTTTATATTTCTGTGAACAGTCATAAATGCAAACTAAAATCAAATTTCATTTAATTACAATTGAGTATATAGAACCAATACATGAATATAAATAAATACACAAATTTAGTCAATATTTCCGCCAAATTGTGGTCGTTGTCCCGGTGGATCTATTTGCATTACTTCGTACCACAATTGGAGGCGTGCTTCATAAGGATGAGCCCATCCATGTGCTTCATTTGATGCATTTGGCCTCCACCATATGATGATGGGTGGTACAGGGTAATGACGATATAGGAAAATTTGCACGAAGTGATTGCCATTAACACGGCCAATAGCTATATGTGTGCGAGCTGCTAATGGAACTGGATGTGAGCTCAACGGCAAGTGAGTGAAACAACTCGAAGCAATCATATCAAATGTATGCAGTACAACATTGTACGTTGATGCGATAACGAGTCCCAATGATATAGAATCCATCCAATGATCCTCTGGTGCCGATGGCTGAAAGCAACGAAGTCTTTGTAGCACCTGAGATACATAATTACGTTCTGGATAAAGCTGATCGTACAGGACCCAATTTTGTTCAATCTCTTGGATAAGGTCATGTCGTACTTGAGCCCATTCATCTTCAGAACCATAGAGTTGCGCAGCTAACGCCCTGAAACCACAATGACCGTCAGGTCGAACGTCAACACAGTGAGAAATATAACGCCGATACTGCTGAGGAAATTTGTCAACGAGGTGATCCCTCCCATTGCTCCTTCGTGATGTTGGAATACGTGAGGTCCGAGATTCTGAAGTGGATACTGTGAAGGAAGGTATGTGACCTCTATTTTGCTCATCTCTGCCTGTAGGTCGACCCCTGTGTTCTGTGTTGTATGCTGGGGGTCGAACTGTGCAACGAGATGGATCCGCCATATCGAGAAACTTGTCCATCATAGACTCTCGACTGTCGGAATCCATTTCATTTAATCTTTCAATAAGCTGAGCTGCCCTGTCGGATCGTGCTCCCTCGTCAGTATGCCTCTGGGCGTGCATTGACAACGTACTCCAGTGAGAGTGGATAGAGCTTAGCGGAATTGGTCTGTCCACAGAACGGTAAAGTGCAATATCGTGAAAGCATGGCAATCCGTGTGTCCTTTTGATTTTACAAAAGCAAAGGCCGGCTTCGTTATCAGTGCGTTGTGCCTGTTTATGGATCAAGTCCATTGCCTGTAATGAAATGCGACCTCTGATTTCACTATAAATGCCTTCATGTAGATGTATGTGCCTTGGAATGTTGAGAGATTTCTGGAACGACCCCTGAATATCCTTGAACTGACTGGTCAACATCTTTTCTATTTTCTGAAAAGATGTTTGAAGCGAGGACATGGTATCTCCCAAGTATCGTTTAAGCCTCGCATGCGCAGATTCCGCCCTGCAATTTAATAATACACTGTGTTAAATAGGAAAGTTACATAATGTATTCATTAGTGCATAACAGTAAACATTCAATGACTATAGGAAAGTTACCTTTGGCTTGAATTGCTCCCGAGGTGCATAAACTGGTTTATATATGCTGCAACAAATCGCTCTTTGTAAGGACCCAACCATATATCCCAAAGGTATTGTATAGCATTAGAGTATTGTTCAAAGTTTCCGCACATGGCATTCCACCTCTGTTGCAAAGACATTGGTGTCGATGAATGAATAAGCAACTGCCATGCCTCGGAAAACTCGTCCCACCTCGTACCAAGCATAGGGCTGCACTTCTTCATTACACACTGGTTTATGTGCCAAATACAAAGGATGTGCTGTGCCAAGGGGAAACATATTTCAATGGCGCCAAGAAGTGCCAGATCCCTATCTGAAACAATCACCGATGGCAACGCTGCCCCTTTTCCAACCATCCATCTCTTTAAAGTATCCAATGCCCATATCAGTCGCTCTTTTGTCTCATTATTCAAATATGCAAACATACGAGAGTAAGTTTTCATTGTGGATGTGATACCCACAACTTCCAAGAGTGGAATTCGATACTCATTACTCTTATACGTCGCATCAATAATCAACACGGACGGAAAATTGACAGATAGCTCTAGGCTTGTAGGATGAATCCAAAGAATATCTGTGATTTCGTTGGTGTGTTCATTTGTAAGATAATTGTAAATGTAATGTTTCTCGTTTAATTCATTCAAGATGTACCCAATAGGAGATAGATCCCCCAGTTGCTCTTTCTTATACTGTGCCTTCACATTGTAAATACTTCTGATTCCTGTACTAATTGACGAGTCTTGTTGTCTCAGCAAATTAAGAATTTCTCGAGGCGCGGTGCTGCTAGACATGTCACGAACTAATTGCTGCTGGATTGGGGTCAACCTTGACGGGTACTCATGTCCCTCAAAACCTTCCGCTGGTTCATGGTTATGAAAACCTTTAACAACCTTCAAACTCCACATGACACCGTTTGGAGGTTGTGGTACACCTCGCAGCTTAAACGGGCAATCACATTTCTTAGTTCCAGTAATCCTTTGCATTGAATGCCCTTCTAATGGAGGTCTATACAATCCTCCCCTTTCACAAATAAGAATGCACTTTGGCATTTTGTTGCCCTTTATACTAGCAGAGTTACTTATAACAATCACAAAACCATTTTCCTTGCCAACGCTCCGCACCCAATCTACCATGACAGCTCTAGTTTCAAATATCTATAACAAAAAAAATTAATACGTATAAGCACAATGTAATATCCCGTATATTAAAAATATTGATTCTTGCATGTAAGTTTTAAGTGGTATATAAGTGAAGGTGTGTGCACGTGGAAAGCTGATATGCTTGAAATATGACAAAATAAGTAACAAATGTAACACCCATAAAATACAAAAGTTTAATTAAAAGAATTAAATTTTCGAGTGTCTTGGACTCGAGAACACCATGTATTAAGAAAAAAAATAAAAGTTATTTCATAAAACGAATTTATATTCTCATTCTGGTATTGGATTTGTTATGTAGCATTAAGTTTTTAGCAATAAAAAGTATTGACTGGACTATTTGGATATATATGCATGGATAGTCTTAGTTGTTTAAAGTTAGGCTGAGTGTGTGCACGTGGAATAAAATGGTGAAGGTGAACTATGTGCATACTTTTTCATGGTTTTGGCTATATATGCTTATAAGGATCTTAATTACATGAAAGACAATAGAAAGACAAAAGGCCAGAGAGGGAGAAACAGAGAGAGAGTCGTGAGGCAGTGGCGACTCTTTCTTATGAGTTTCATGGTGGGATTATATCAGATGATAGGGCAATTTAAGGGTGAGTGTGAGATACATATTTCTTGTTCGAGTTGCTGCGGGAAAAGAAAAAAGAAACGTGGGTCTTCTGTAACAATCCGGAACCTCAAACACCACTCAACTAAAGATCAACCATATAACGAAACGTATGTATATCTATTGCCTCTACATGATCACGTGGTTTGGTACATAGCATCACTTTTCTGGGCCATCTTTGAGTAATTTATCAAAGTAAATTATTACGGCTTCGTTCAGTTTTTTATTATGTGGTGTGGATGCTGTTTTTTTTATCCTCATTAATGGTGGAATTTACTCATTGAGTATCGAATTGGAGGTCGTGATTATCAGTGAACAATTATAGTTTTCGTTCGATTTTTTATTATGTGGTGTGGATGCTACTTTTTTTACCCTCATTAATGGTGGGATTTGCTCATTGAGTATCGATTTGAAGGACGTGATTATCAGTGAATAATAGTGAAGAGAGAATAACAGTGGTCGTCAAAATTTCATGGATTTTGTACTTTTTAAAAAAACAATAAAAAAAAAAAAAAACAACCCCTTACACGTGTTCCACCACCCAAAACCTTAAAAATCCCTCCTCCCACGTTCAAGACTCTAGACTCAAGACTCAATACATGCAGTTGCTTCCATTCAATCCAAAACCAAAAACTGCTCCACTTTCAAAACCCACACTCCACTTTAAAGACTCACGGTGCAATAAACGGAAAAAAATAAAAAACAGAAATGCAACATTTTGTGGATTTTGTGATATTTGAAATTTGATTGTGGGTCACAATAAAAATTGTCACATATAGGACTTTTTCCATTTCGTGGATTTTTCATTTTCAAATATCAAACAGGAAGTTGTGCAAATTTTAACAAAATCTGACTTACACATGCATTATTTATAATAAATACATGCGTATTTTCTAATAACAAATACTAGAGGCCGGGGCACACGCAATGCGTGTGCAAGTCGGATTTTCACAACATTTGTGAAAATTTAATCAAACAATAAAGTGGGAAGTATTTTTACAAAAATGTTGTAAAAATCCGACTTGCACACGTATTGCGTGTGGCCCGGCCTCTGGTATAGAGTTATGGGAGACAACCGCATGAATTATTGGTGCCATATGTCATTAACCCCATACAAGCTGAAAACCCTCAAATTCTTCTTTAGCACCCACGTGCCCATCTCCATGCAGGAGTATATCTCCATTCTTTGTCATTTATCTCAAAATGTAGTCCATAAATATTTTAACTTACTCTCAACTAATATATGGTCCTCATTAAAAGTTACAATCCTTTCTTTTTTTCTTTCTTTTTCTTTTTGTACAAAAATGAGAAGAGAATCGGGTTTTACATCTTCAGTCAAGAGATGAATCAATATGCTCATTCGGTTTTCTGATTTAATCAAAGGTACGCTATCGAGATTTATACAAGATTAACAAAAATAAGTAACAAATATGTATAATAACAACAATAATAACTAACCTGGTTAGTCGTAAATTCGGCTGTGTAATCACGCCCAACGTAGGAGTTGCTCTCCCCACAAGGAACATCATTCGTAATATCGTTCCCAACTGACCAACTATCCGGAAAAAAAAAATTATACTGATCCATAATATTTTTTTATGAATTACGAAAATGAAATGAAAATTGAGAAAAATTGTGAAGATGTAATTACTCAAAGTTGCTTTCAATCTCAATGTATGCAAGAGTACACCATCATCAGATTATATAGCCAAAGGAAATGTTCAAAACCATAGCCAAGGTGCCCTGCTCTGATCTGCAGCTGCAAATGCAGCTGCTCTGCAATTTGATAAGGTGCTCAACCATAGGTAAGTTGATAAGGTGCTCTGCAAATTTTTTGTCTCTGCAAGTTGATAAGGCTCAAATACACACAAAAGCACCACATGTACTACAAGGCACCGGTTGCCTCTTCTTCTTTTTTTTTTTTTTCGTTTCAACATCATTTTATCATAAATGGTCATAACTAAAATGATCAGGAAACTTTTTCTCTTTCCACTGATTCAAACGGATTTAAATTTGAAACACATTTTTCAACCTCGTTAGACAGTTTAAACTACGAAAAAAGTATAGTTTTGCCGTTTTACATGATTTCTTTATCAATATTAGGCTCGTTTGATAGGTTTCGTTGAGTAGATTTCAAAAATATAAATTTTAAAAAAAAAATTTACCTGAAAAAAAAGTTATTAATATTTAAAATTTTATAAAAAAATCGAGAGAGAGAAAGAGGGGGGCCACGTGGGTGGGGTGGGGAGGACGGGAGGGGCGGGGGGGTTAAAAAAGTCAGACTTTGCCGTGTCAGGGGGGGTGCCTGACACGGGGGGGTGTGATTAGTAGTTTCCATAAAGAGCATGCCCTCCTCACTCCATTTGCAATACCATCACCCCCGTTTTCACTCTCCAATTAATTGGGGAAAATTCTACAGAGAGTTTGCATGCCAATTGAAGTTGTGCCACCTTCGCCCACAACTTTTGGCCACCGAACACCACCCCCGATCTATTATACCAAAATCCCATATTTATTTTTGTAATAAGAAAGTGAAGTTAGGATTTTTTTGATCAATTCAAGATCGAAGGGGACGTGCCACCCACTACCCGACCTGACGCTATTAGTATCGACCAACTGCTGCCTAGAAGCAAGGTAGAAACCTCTTATCTACTCATCTATGTATAATGTTGACGTGCTATATGATTAAATATTGAAATTAGAAATTGTATGGTAGTTCACTGGAAGTTTACCTCTTGGAACTAGTAAATGGTACCTTGATGGAAAAAAAAGAAAAGAAAAGAAAAGAAAGAAAGAATGGAAAAAAAAGAAAAGAAAAGAAAGAAAGAATGGAAATGTCGCTGGTGTTGATTTTTATTAGATATATAGAAAAGTATGACTTGAAGGTTAATTATTGGAATTGGAAATTTTCTGTTATTGCATGATTATTTGAAGTGGCAATTGACATGTTGAAATTCTAAATTTCGTGCAACTGTATTCTTGTAATTTTTTTTAGAAGCATGATTATTAACTATCACATACTTTAGCAAGCTTTGAAAGAATAATGTGAACGCGAGAAAATGATGCATGTTTACGAGACATGAGAAACGAGACGGAAAGAGACAAGAAATTGAACTGTGGAAAAGATTGATAATTGTGTGAGCATTAGAGCCCAATGAGATCAGTAAAGCTGGTCGGCGGAATCATGGCTCGGTTGTGCGTGTGTGAGCATGAGAGCCCGATGGAATCTGAAAGAATGGTTAGCGGAATCATGGCTCGGGTATGTGTAACCTAGGAGCCCGATGGAATCTGAAAGGATGGTTAGCGGAACTAGTGTCATGAGAAAATGGTGAAAGAGCCAATGAAATGAATAAGACTGAGAGCCCGTTGAAATCTAAAAGAGACGGTTAGCAGAATCAGTGCTTTTGGGTGGAACAAATTAGCCTGGGAGCCCGATGGAATCTGAAAGATGGTTAGTGGAACCAATGCTCGAGGAAATAAAATGGAAAGTGATATCGATACTGATAAAATGATGACACGAATTACGATACACTGCGTTGACTCTGAAAAGACATTGACACTTTTGTTGAATTGTTATTTATATATTGAACTGTTAAATCTCTGAGTTTTACTTTGCAAAGTTATATATTATTTTTGCTAAAGTATGAGACATAGGGGTAGAAGTTAACTATTGAGCTTAATTGCTCACGGTGTTACTTTTGTGGCCCTGGCATCTTATGCTAGAGTTTAGAGATGTACAGGTGTAGAACTATCCGTCAAAAGAGTACGGTGCTGATTAGAGACTTGTTGAGAAGGAAGAAGGATACGAAAAATAGATTACCTTAGTGCCCACCTCTATCTGTTAAATAGATGTAATTTGAATTTATGGATTTTTGGAGTTTGTAATGACCTTATGTTCATTTCTATTTAATAAATGTTAGAAATTTATTAAATTAACGTCCCCAAAAAAATCGGAGTGTTACAGATTCGGTCGCTTATCTTTCAACCATATAAGGGAACATAATTATTGCATGTCAAATCATCACATTTTTTCATTTTACCCTTCAATCATTGCTTTTCAATTTTTATTTAGTACTATTTGATTTAAAAGTGGAAGGGTAAAGTAGAATTTTCATTAATTATAATCCTTTCGATTTGGAAGTAGGACAATATTTTTGGAACAGGAACAATAAAAAGTGCTAACTAGGAGTAAAAATGTGGATAGAATGAGTATTAAACCCAACCCACTTTTATTGGGTAAAAAATTGGGAATTATTCGCCTCCAAAAGATTGTATTAAATCAGTATTCATAGAATCCAAACACCTAAAACACCCAAAATTGCTCTATAATACTTAAAATTACATACAATACAAGCACTAAAAGATAAATTTTAAAGTGCAATTATAAGAAAAGCGGAGTGCAACAATTATTTTCCTAGTTGCAATCAATAGTACTTCCAACTTATTCACTCCATCCCCATTCTATTGTCCATCGTTCTATCCTAATTGGATAAAAAACTAATTATAACTTTTAATTGGTAATACCGTTTATATGTAATATGGATCTTGTTTGATAGATCTCAATAAGCTCTTTTAAACGATATTTTTAAAATCACCTAAAACATTATAGATTGCAAGATATAATCAGTTGAATAATGACATGAACTCCCAAAAGGACAAAAGAATGGGGACGGAGGGAGTATAATTTACTTTCAAGAACCCATCAAACTTGGAATTTTATGGGTTCCCTCAGAGTTTCTAAACATTTTGATAATTCAGTGTCCAGTTTACGCACACATCGACTAATTTTGGAGGACCAACTCCACTGTCCACTTGCAGGATTCCAATAAAAGCTAGAGCAAAACTCTGTATTGACTGACCTCAAAGAATTGATAGCACCCGAGAGATTTCAAAACTGAGACCTTAGGAGCGACCGAATTCCAAAATCCAAGGCCTTGACCTTTAGACTAATCCCTTGCAACCTGTTTGCCGATGAGAACCAAAGCGCAGATATACTATCAACCCGAATATACTTATATCCTGTAAGAGTATATTCGAAATACTTAAATCCTGGATATATATATGGGAGATATAATATCTCAGATGGTATGTCCACCTTGGGCAAAATATAATAACACCACCTTCAGTCCTTTTCTTATTATATCAGCCTTCATATTCGGCTTCTAATTACGGAAAATCTACATTTTCTTTTAATTCTATATCCACCTACTTATACCTATTTCAAAATAAACCAAGCATTTACATATCTCATCTTCTATAAACTACTCAAACAAACTATCTACAACATATTCCCCTTTATGTATATATCTGTCATTTTATCATATCACGGCCCTTCTATTAAGGCGCTTGCATATATGCAATCTGTGGACTTTTGATCTCAGTTGTTGGATTATGTTTTTAATGGTCTAGATCTGTGGACAATCTATTCGCGAGAATTGATCTGTGGACAATATTATATTTGCGAGAATAGATCGAATAGATTGTCTACGGATCTGGACCATTAAAAACACAATCTAATAGCTGAGATCTAAAGTCCACATTTTATAGCTCTAAGGGTGTCCTTTGAGGAAATGGAGTATTTATCATATATCCCCTCATATTATATCTACCATAAATTAATCCAATTGGCAAACGGCCCGCTGGGGTTTGGAGTTTCTAAATATTGATGCAAAACTGTTTCATTCATAGATTGTCGTAAGTAGAACCATCTTGTAAAAGATCTCCTCTTCCATCTCCCATTGGAGACCAGATTTTAACATTTAGGGATGGAAAATGACTATCCATCTCCCCATTGGACTTGCTCTTACATAGGTACGCAAACAAAGTGTGTTATGTTTCATCCAAGAAAGAAATTGGAAATGCCAGTATTTTTATTTTTCTTGAATATTTCCAAATAAAAATTAGGCAAATGTCATAATGTTTTATTTTTTCGATTTCTCTTGTTGAGACGAACCAATAATTCATAAAAATTTGACATAAAACTAACAAACATAAATTTTTTTGAGTAAAGACAAAACAAAAAAAATTAAGTACTACGACTTTTAATTTAGTAGAAACAACGCCTAACTATACATCCGCTAGCATGAATGTGGCTCTTCCCAAAGCCAAAACTGTATTTTCTTTTGGATGGCACCCAATTTGCCTTCAAGTGTACTGAACTCTTCTCCCGCAAAATGAATGGACTTCAACTTGAAGTCTTGAACCATCCTCGGGTTTTGCATTTCACACAATTTATGGATCTTCAAAGTGAGCCACTGGGAGTGGGGTCTGAAACGATATTATGGTTCTAACGTTTTTACCAGTTACTTACTTTTCTGGTTTCCATCTCTAAGAATTTTTCTTTGTTACACCAAAATGTTTTGGTGTGTGTTATCTCAAAATTAAGTGAGATGTGGTAAGTATTCTAGATACAGTGGTAAGTATTCCATATGAAGTGATAAGTATTTCCAGTGTAGTGGTAAATATTTCAGATGTAGAATATTTACCACTACATTGAATTTTTACTACTCTATATATATGGAATACATATCACTCCATATGAAATATTTACCATTTTATATATCAATCGAACGGTTAAAAAGTTTTGAGGTATTGGCACGGCAAATCCACTCTACGGTGCCAAAGTCGTTCCCTTCCCCACTAGAGTTGTTGTACTGTAAAAATTAACAGGAGCTACTAGCACATCAGTGATTTCCAATCCCTTGTGCCCTGCCCCATCAGTAACGTTTAAGCAACAAGTCAACTGCAATCAACTACTTACGAGACCCCGGACACCTTAAAACAAAACAAAACAAAACGAAACAGAAAATGTCCTGGTTAGGGGCTCTCCCGCATCTCCCTTTATCACTTACTCCAACCACTCTGTATCGAGTTTATCGAATCTTTTCCTTTCCCGCTCCACATGCTCCTCCGACGTACTCATCGGCTTATAAACATCTAGATACGTAACCTGTGGCAAAGGCCCTACCGCTCGCCCTCGGATACTTGGTATGTATGCTAACCCAACTCAAATACATGGTTACGACGACATTCACTCGTTTGGGTCTGTTTAAATCGGCAGAAGAGGCCATTTATTCAGGAGAATTACACGTTTCCACCACTAGCAATGAAGACAGCAATTACGTGACAATGTTGGATGGGTCATCTCCATCCCTAGTCCCAGTCCCTGTTCCAATCCCCATCGTAACAGAATTTATCAAGAAGAGGCTACCAGTTGTACTATTCTCCAATTTCCTACAGGGAGCAGATGAGTCAACGGGAAGAATATTGCACCAACAAGATTATTATTATTACTATTATGGTTTTGATGTTGATCACGGCGAAAAGGGTAAGTTGAAGTGTTCGGTGTGAGGAGAGCCACCAAATCAGGGAGCTATCAGACTGCAGTCATGTGTTCCATAAGGAGCGTTTGGACAGGTGGGTGGATGAGGGTCAGCTCACTTGTCCTTTGTGCATGTTGTACCCCAAGGATTAAAACCAAACACACACGAAACACACACAAACACAGAATATATGTGGTCACAATGAATTTGAGCCAATCCATATCTTGACCAAACATATCCCACGTTTTCAACAGTGCAGATCCAAGCTTCTTCCTTCTGACACCAATCCCTGGGTTGTACTCAGGAATACTCACCTTTTTGATACTGCTACTGAACTAGTACAAGACCAGATTCAGAGCATCGGAACTAGTTTTGGTTAGTAGCAGTATTAGAAAGATGAGTATTCCTTCGTAGCTCATTTCCTATAGCTACAAGCAATATTTGTATCTCATTTCCTCTTTGTAATTACTTTTCCTCCCTCTTTATTTATACCGGCTTCAACTTTTCTACAATCACACAAACTTACATAATACAATACACACTCACATTCATTTCGAGGCTCCACACATATGTAATGAGCAAAGCTCACCATGAATGTGAGTGTGTGTATAAGTATTTTATAAGCATGTGTGGTTGTAGAAATTTTTTACCCACTTTTCAAGGCAATTAAGAATGAATCCTGAATCTTTTCATGCATAATTGCTCTAGCTTCAATTTGATGTATGCTTATCTTGATGTGTTCGAATTTTTTTTCCGAGAGCAATATTTGAGATTTCTCTCTGAGCCGTTCATTTTGCAGGCTTCGATGTGTTTATTGTTGGGAAAAATTTGGCAATAACAGAAATTCCAGAGAACAATCTCACTGATAACAACATGATTACATGAATGAATCAAGTTACAAAATAGTAGACAAATTGTTAGTACAAGATACAAATAGAATTTCTGGATCAAGAACTGAGTTCTGTGTGATACCACAGTCTCCTTAAGAAAGATTCGCTGCCTACCGTGGGTGTTGTAGGTTGCATTGGTGACTTCCTCTCAGGGTTGGCTCGGCTGAACCGCAAGCCGTTGGAATACCACCGTCGACCGCCTTGGCGAATTAACTACTGCTTATCCCTCTCACACACAAAGAATGAATTTCAGAGCTCTCAGAGTTGGTGAATTCTGGTGCAAAATGAGGAATGGACTGCTCATTATATACAGCTCTGGAGCCTTTGAAACAGCCAGGAAATGAATATGGGAAATTGATTTCTCAGCCTTGAATAGGGGAGAATCAATATACAAAACTGCCAGAACGAATGGCAGGTGCAAATGTCAGTATTAACCTCCATTCATGGGGCATTATTCAGCCAAAATTGCTGAAAAATTATCATTCATAAATTCTGGAAATTTTCCAATATTTATCGCTCATGCTAATCAGATTGATCGAAAATCGGCAAAATCTTGGTCAAATCATATTTGCTTGAATAAAAAATGAACGGTCAAAGTCTAGCTGTTGTTTCTCTTGTGTAAATAGTTTTTGGTTATTGACGTCCGACCAATCTAACTTTTTGTACAAATGCGTATAAAAAAAAAATGGTTCAGATCATGATTCCAAAATTTTACGTCTCGTGATGCAAGCATTTCATAGACGATGTTAAGTAGACATCTTTATAAAAAATCAGATTCATTGAGTTGGATAGATACACAAACAAATCGTTTGTCATTTTAAGTTTTCAAATCGTATTTGTTGCCGTCCAACAATATATAAGAAGTTTATTTCCTATCGATGGCCGACCGTATTCATCACTTTGAACACCCTCCTAATAGAGGTAACAGAGTTCATGATGAATGTGAACTAATCTTGAAGGATTGAGTTTAATCTTCTGCAATCTGCATATCCTTCTTCCATATGAGCCAACCTTAAACTACCAAAACTATAGGAGCTCTACCCATGTTCCAAGAAGGGCAAAGTCCATTTTGACCTCATGTAGTTTGGGTCATGTGAGAATACACCCTCTATGTTTCAAAAGTGTGCAATAACACCCTTGTAGTTTGTGAAGTGTACGTGCACATAACACCTAATCCCATCCATAATAACATTAAGTGTGACGGACACGCATCAAAAGTCCAATATGCCCTCATCTTTTCCATTGATTCTTCTTCCTTGAATCTAACTAATCCATCCCATGTACTAAAAATTAGATCTGAACCGTTGATATTGTAGAGTTTGACGAGTATTACATCCATATCATACTTCAAGTCAATCAAAAAATGAAAACCTCATGGTCCAATCAAAATTATTATGAAGGAAATTTTTCAATATAAATTTATCATTCATCTTAACAAAATTTAGATCACTGAGTTATTGATGTCTGATCAAGTTGGGTTTTTTTTTTTATAGAGATGCTCTCTAATATGATTATAAAACATTATGAACGGTTCGGATTAGATTTCGTTTAAATTCAAGAGAAGCGTAAGATACGCCTCCGTTAAAATAAACGGAATTGAATGTTATGTGTACACTTCACAAACCACGGGATGTTTTTGCACACTTTTGAACCATAGCGGATGTATCCACAATGTTACTGCTAAGCAAGCGTAATTTGTTATGCATGTGGAATTGATATCGTCACCGGCCGATTGATCAGAAGGTTCTTGGAAATGAAGAAAGAAAACATGTTCAATAACGAGACAACTCATGTCCAGGTCTTCTTTTACCAGCGAAGGAAAAGATAAAAACTTGTGGAGATTTATGGAGGACGGAGATCATGAGTGCTTAATTACTTGTTTGGTTAGAGTACTGTATGAGGGGAAAATTGAGACGATTACGATAAGTTTTAGTAGTAACTTTTAATTACTGACTATTCATGTCGAGGTCTAAAAGCTTATCTGCAGGTTCCAAAGACTATAGATAATCTGTGGAGATTTATTATTAAACTCTTCCCCCACAAAATGAATGGACTTCAACTTGAACCATCTCTGCAGGTTTATTACACAATTTTAAGGATCTTCCCAGCCCAGTGAGCCAGTACTGTAATAATATACTGTATTTTTTTTAGTTCTATCCCAGGCTAGGTAGGAGATAAAACTATACTACAATTTTGTCCCAAGCGGAAGATCGAGCAAGGGTTGATCGAGCTTCCCGAACCTAATTAAGAGAACAAATGAGGTGGGACGAGTAGGAGATCAAAAAAGACTCCAAATTCCATCGGGCTTCTTTCTCATCCAATAGAAGTGGATCGAGGTTGGTTATATCGGCGAAATTTCATACTGTATATCGACATGAAAATTGGTGTTATCTCTTGACAATGCACCTCCAAATGTTTCCAGAAAACAAGCGGAATCTGCTTTTCTTGAACTACGTACGTACAGTATTATTACTGTAAAAGATATTGGCTTTGAATTAAGTATTAAACTTGTGAACATCTTTGAAGTTTTCTCTGCAAAATTCGCTTTCAAAGTTTTAGTGAGCAGATTACATAAAATTGAAATGTAAATTACACCTAGGTCGAAGGGCAAATGATACTACTGTCTTCAAAAAATTGTCTATGGTTGTCCCATCAAAATATGCATATATTTGTTAGAAGTTCCTTCGAAAAAGACATATTTGCTAAAAATTCCTATTAGTCTGAAAGCGCCATGGAGAGCAACAAAAGTCCACAGACCACCTAATTGACACCAACGAGCTAGTGCAATTATTAAAGATACATTATTGTGGGGCTTACAAAAGATTCTCATAGGAATTATTAAAGCATGCATGATAAAATGGTCCCCTTGGCAGTGACAAGTAACATTTCTAACGGATACATGTAGATTTTCCCAGTTTCTCCCTCCATGTTATGACTTACTTGGCAATCTGATTTTCTCTGCAGGTTTATACCTCGGGATATGAATGAGAATCTCTAACACGTATCGATACGGGAATTCTTACTAAATGCTTTCCATCGGTCCATATTAGGCTTCCAAATCTGTAATCTCCCTGGATCTTTTGAGTTGACAAGAAGGTAACTTTGAATGGAAGAACTTTGGTGGTCAAATTGAACCGCAGAATTCGAGGTTCAACCACCATTTGAACACCATATGGATCTTGTACTTGTGCTTCATACACTGAAGTAATCTCTCCCACATTAGTCACCATTCTTGAAACTGTTGCTGTCTTTTTAAAGTTGGGAATGGTGATAGAAGGCAGGTTGAGGTTAAGTTTATATCGGTTGTTTTTCATGCATTTCGGATTTGTCCTGGTTAATCTGGTAATGGATTTGTTGCTGTAACCCAAGGCACAGAGATACTGAATATAGTCATGTACACTAATATTGTAAATAAGCCCCGGATCCACTGCTCTGACCGGATTGACATTTCCACCACCAATGTCAAATGGATCAGCTGCCTTGTATGTCGGTCCCACCTCCGTTATGTCCATCCCATCATTTCCCTTCTGCGATGCTAGAGATTTTGAGAACAGCCAAAAGTGCCTTAGAATCGGTTATGGAGTCTTGTGGACTGCCAAAGAACTTTTTTCACTAAATATGACTCACCTGTAGTGACGAGGGCTGATCTTATGGCTGAAGGAGACCAATCGGGGTGTGTAGATTTGATGAGAGCTACTATTCCAGTCACATGAGGGCAAGCCATTGATGTTCCTGATACAAATGCATAACCGCTGCTATGTTCTGTGTCCTGTGGTGGATATGCAGCTAAAATGCTCACTCCCGGTGCAGCTATGTCCGGCTTCCTCAAGTAAACCAACATTGAATGAGGTGAAACACGTTATGTCAGCGTCAATGAGAGCAGAGAAGAAAACCAACTTGCTCTTTTCGGACTTCAAATGCAAAGTTCATGCAGTTGTAAGATCTTTTTGTGGATTTGCCCATGTTTTCATAAACCAGACATTTCGTAAAGGGAAATGCTTTTGCAACGTGGCTTTGGTTTCAGTTTTTGCTATGTAATGTAAGTTGTTTTGAAGATAAAGCTTGTGTTCTTTGATGGAACAAATATCAACATGGTCAGTGGACATGTTCTTCACCTCTATGTAATATGTTTTTTTTCCCCACTTTTTGGTCACAAATGTATTCGTGAATCTTGTTTCTTTGTCATTTGGTACTTGTTCGCCTTGTTACTCATGTGATTGTTACCTTAGCAATTTCAGTTCTTCAAATACACTCCCTCTGTTGCATGAGGAAACAAATGCATATGCTCAATATATTACCCTAGCAAATGCTCTTAGCTTGTGAAACTTGTATCATTGGTAGATATTTCATCAATAGCTAACTTACTAGATATCTCTCAAAGTGTAATATGGTAAACATTTCCGAGCTAAGCTAGTAACAGATTTACCTTCGCGAAAAGATCTAATATACAAACACCTCTGCATCAGTAAGGTAGAAATTTGACTTATTGCGATACCTTTAGTACACCTGGGGTTATGGAACTGGGCCCTCTGGATGAGAAATATGCGACACGAGGAGATGCAGATGCCCCTATAACAGTCCTTGGGACACTCGGCTTCACAGTAGGCACCCTTCATGGAAAACTTAAGTTGATTAATTTTGTTATGTTGTATGAACATCTGTATTTCTTTGTGTCTTTAACCTGCCAGCTCCATACTTACCTTGCTTTTCTGATGTAGGACAGAATCTGTGTCCCCACTTCATAATCCACTCTAATGCAAGGGATTGCGTGACACGAATCAAGCTGGTTGTCACCAAACTGCGCGTAAATGAGTCCAACCCCTCCTGCTTCATTTATAGCATACGCTGCAGAAATCATATCCTGTTGGTCTGACTTTGAGAAACAAAGCACAACTTTTCCGGCTGCTAATGTTGCGTTGAGACTCCAAAATTGACAATCCATTCTGGAGAAAACATGAAAACAGATCACAATCATACGTATGTTGAGGTAAGAGGAAGACCTACAACTAGAAGTAGAAGAAGTCAGAAAAGTCTAACGATGAATCGTCTGTCAAGTCTAAAGCTATGCGTTCAGAGTATGTAAGGCCAGTGAATCCGTGTACTTGTTTTTCAGTATCAAGAGATTGACCCTGCACCAAAACAATGCCATAGCAAGAATGGTGAGGAAACTTCCTTTCTCACTGATATGATATTAGAGCATGTAGTCTACCATAAGAGTTTGGTTGTTTCCGAGTGTAATAGCCATTGGGAAGGCCCTATCAATGGTGGTTGCTGCCACAGTTATGAGCCAGGGAGCAGTGTTAGCTATTGTCTGTGAGAAAGGTCCATCGTTTCCTCCTGCCACAACAACAGTGATGCCCTTTGTGACCGCATGGAAAGAACCAATACCAACTGAATCGCGTTGATCAACGTAAGAAAACAAAGGCATTTCGTTGCCAAGTGAAGCAGATATGATGTCTACTCCATCATCTATGGCTTTGTCGAATGCCTTCAGTATATCAGCATCTGTGCATCCTCCAGTATTAACGGCCCAACAAACCTTGTAAATGGCCAAACGAGCAAGTGGTGCACCTCCTCTGGCTATGCCTGAAGCTAGTCCTTTATAGTTTGCTTTCTCCACAAACCTGCCAGCTGCTGTGGAAGCAGTATGAGTTCCATGACCCATTTTATCCCGCGGTGAGAGAAATTCAATGTCGTTAGTTATGTTTATGGGCATCTTTGATATGTGCCTTAAACCCTTAATGAACCAGCGAGCTCCGATGAGTTTCTTATTGCAATTGCTGTCATTGAAGTGCTTTCCGTGCTGGCATGTTCCTTTCCAACGCGATGGAATTGGACCCATTCCTTCATCATTGAAACTTTCAGACTCTGGCCACACTCCTACAGTAAAAAGTCACAGATATATCCAAGTTTGAGAAAAGGTTTCTGAATGAAGCTTGAGATGTTATGAGCTTATTCAATACCTGAATCTATCACACCAATGATTGTTCCATCCCCAAATTTCCCCTCCGTCAGAAGATCATTTCGAAAATGGTGCTGGAGTCCAAGAAAATCCCAGCTTCGAGTTGTATGGAGCTTGTGGATGCGATTAGGAAACACTTGGACAACACCTGGAAATTCTGAAATTCATAGGTTGACAATCATTAGATGTACCTGAAACTATGAATTCAATGTCATTAGTAAAAGAAACCGCCAGGTCATTTTTCTTTGCTAATAGGTACCTGCAATCTTTTCTGCTTGGGATTTCGTTAGCCTAGCTGCAAACCCCGAAAATCCATGCTTATAGCTGTAAAGAATTGAATCCCTGGCAGCTTCTTTACTTCAATGTGAATTGAGAGAAGTTTTAGTCATTCTATTATTTATAAAGATGACAAATTGAATCTGCAGTTTGTATTGTTTTATTCAAAACTATACCTTCCAAGCAGAGCTGAGAGCATGTTGTGGTGTAACTTCTTGACAGCAGCTGGATCCTTGTACTGCTTCTCTCCCATATACACAATGTGCACCTAAAGATCACTTCCATTGGATCAGTAATAAGGGAATGGCGAGAAAAAGTATGATGAGCTTTCTAGAACTCATCCAAACAAAACAAAACAAAATGATGGAGCGAAAACTCGGTAAAATATGCACTCACATTACTTGTGGCCTCAGAGAAAATCAAAGACGTTTTAAGATAGTTTTGAAGTACGAGGAAAGAAAAAATGATAACGTAAATGTTTTTGCTTTCCCCTCTCCAGACACTTGACTTCTTATCCATCATTCGCTCACAAGTGGATGACAAGAATAGTTTATGTTTTTCCTACTCCAGTGTATCAGGGTTGTGTCCTATTTAACGAGAAAGATGGATTTGCTTATATTTGGAATAGTTGTTTTAGTTTGTTTTCTTTTCTCCACTTTCCTTTATTGTCAACTTCAACAGGATGGCACAAACGCCCTTTAGCTAATAATTCTCAGTTCAGCCAACTTTATCTTGGAGGGCTCATTATCACACTTTTTAGCACGTTGTTAAGTGTTTTTTTTTCCTGTTAGTCAAGCTTTATGGTCATCCATCTTCTTGTTTTCTGAATTGTTGCTTCTCTTACCCTATTCTTCAGAAAATACTTTGGTCTGTGACCATGAATGATAACAATTTCACTGTACGGATTTCTGTACCCGTGCTATTCATGCTGGTAGATATCGAAACACAGAATAGCAGATTTCGTACCCGACATCCTATTTCTCTCAGAATTGGTTTCTCTTTCATCCTCCTTGCCCTAACTTGTAAATCCCTCTGCACATCCATGATCCAACACAAACATTAAGTATGTTACTACTAAGATGGATCTCCATCAGTGAGTTTAGGACCTTTTTTTTCTTTTCCTTCTTTGCTCACATTCCTTAACTTCGCTTTTGCTTTTTTGAGGAAAGCTGTTTTTGTGTTGGTGGCCAACAAGTGTAGTTGATCATGACGCCTTTTGCCAGCAGCCCACAGCCGTGAGATTCCAAACCCATTACACTTTTGCAAAGTGCTCTGCTTTTTCTTGTTTTCCATTATCAACAGTAGTGGGGGTTCTTCCTTTTCAAGCAAAAGAAGTATAAAAGTCAGGGAAGAGGTGTTTTGACATGGAGTCCCGAAATGCTTATGCGTGGGATGACCTACGTAGAATTTGACAGTTCGAAACAAACCCGAGTTAGTTTTTTCACTTTTTTGGCTCTGTAGATCAGCTCAAGTACCTAAGGTTGGCCGAATCCGAGTTAGTTTTTTCAAAAATTTTTTTTTTTTGGCACCGTAGATCAGCTCAAGTAACCTATTGTTGGTCTTACAACACCGAGAAATGTCAACGTGTCCATTAGTCTTTTAACCCACAACCAAAACCAGGTATCGGTAACATTAAATGTTAGCATGAGATGCTGTCCAAAAACATTCAAGGTTCAATTGCCATAAAAACATCAGTCTGAAACTGGAAATATGCGTAAAATAATACGCTCGCTAAATACAAACACTTCAACTACAAAACAGATGTCTTGTTTGTTGAACATTATTGTGAAGACAAAAAATAAAGTACCATAATAATGAATCATATAAGTCAGTTGCATTCAGTTGGCATCAGCATAAGATTCTGTTCTCACGGACATGAGGATTCTAACAGTGTGCACTCCATTGGTCCAGGTCAGGCTTCCAAAATAGTACCCTGTGTTCATTTGATGCATGGAGTGAACCGTAACCGTGAAGGAGATTGTCGTAGTCGTAGCATTGAAGGCCAAGACGTCAGGCTTCACTGACACAGTTGTTCCAACAGGAGGCTTAAGTACGGATCTATATACCGAAACAGCAGGTCCTACGTTTTTGACAGTTCTGGTGAGGGTTGTGGACTTTCTAAGACGTGGTATGATTATGGAAGGAAGATTTAGGTCCAGAATGGAGAGTTTTTTACTCGGACACACCGTGTATTGTCCGTTAAGTCGAGATATAGCAGTGTTGTTGTAGCCCATAGCACAGAGGTAATGTATGTAATCAGGTCTGCCCATGTCAAAAACTAAACCAGGGTCTGCAGCACCATTTGGGTTTACAATCCCACCTCCATAGTCAAATGGATCAGCAAGCTTTATAGGGGATCCCTCAGCAAATATAGGAAAACCATATTGATCATTTCTCCATGCTGCGTCAAGATATTCGATCAGCAAATAACAAGGGCACAAAATATAACAATTCCCCATTCACACAAGTAAAAGAAGTGAAACCCACCAGTTGTGATAAGGGCAGATTTTATAGCTGCTGGGGACCAATCAGGGTGTAATGCCTTGAGTAGTGCTACAATGCCTGACACATGAGGAGTTGCCATTGATGTGCCTGAGTACATCACAAATCCACTTTCTGCTAATGGATCAAGGGGAGAGGTGGCAGCTAAGATCTGTACACCAGGAGCAGTTATATCTGGCTGTGCCACATAGAAATTAAAAAAAAAATTATTTCCAACATTTATAACTCTAAAAGAGGCACAACAAAAAGAAAGTTGGATAAACTAGGAAAATTTATGCAAAGTTAAGATCTATTCACTTGAATAAAAGAAAAACTGAGACAATTAGGTCAATGCATTCTCTAGTTTTTCAAAAAATCCCATCCAATGATGGAAAGAAAGATTTCTCTCTTAAAATAAAAGTTCAGAAGTTTTCACAACAATAATATGTTAGATTACGGTGTTTCCAGAAACCCTGTCAGGATCTTGCTTCTCCAAATACAGAAGGTACACCTATCGCAGTCTGTTAACTAAAACCAGAAGTTCATAGACTGCTATCTAGTCATTCTGAACTGAGTTTGGTTTTGGTTTTCATCTGGTACAGAACCTACTGATTGTGTAACAGGTTCAGCATAAACCAAGCTTTACCATCCCAGCCCCTAAACCTCCCCTCCCTGAATTATCTTAGCCAAAACAGGGTCTTCCAAATTTAACAAATCAACAGTATCAGGCGATATCTCCCTTTGAAATGGCACTCGAGTACCTTGAGAATTGAGGGTATAATGGAGCTAGGCCCCCTTGATGAGAAATAAGCCACCTTTGCTGACACAAACTTGCCCACTTGAGTTTTAGAAGGGCTCAATCTTACCATAGGCGACCTATTAGACAAATTCAAAACATAATAAAGTTAGTGATCAACATTAAAATAAACCATCAATAGCGATTGTAAAGCAGATAATAATTGATGATGATGAGACCTGGTAGAGCGGATGTAGAACAATATCTGTGTCCCAACCTCGTAGTTGACTTCAATACATGGGAAGTCATTGCTACACGGAGCCACCGGGTCACCGGGACTCCTTGCAATGATTACCCCAACACCACCTGCAGCTATAACATATGATGATGCAATTGATACTGTTATTCTAGCATCCAATGACGTGAAGCACAGGACCACCTTTCCAGCTACAAACTTGGGATTGAGAGACAGTGATTGGCAGACACTGCAAATCGGTTATTCAAACATCAAAATCTGCTTAGTATGAAAGCGTGTCCATGGAATCAGGTACGTATCCAAACTCCAAATTACCCCGAGGATGTAGGATCAAGCCCTTTTGATTCCGGGTAGAGCAAACCTGTGAACCCAATTTCCTTCCCTGTGTACATGGCTTGACCCTACAACAATGCCCATGTTTGTGATCAAGTGGGACAAAGATCAGATCAAAATACACTTTGCAATTGGAAACTAATAATTAAGAACACACCAGTACAGTTTTATTGTTTCCAAGTGTGATACGTGTTGGAAATGCCCGATCCATGGAGCTTGCTCCAACAGTTATAATCCATGGTGCCGTATTCTGTACTGTCTGGGCTGATGGGCCATCGTTAGCAGCTGAACAAACAACAGTGATGCCCTTGGCTACAGCATGGAAGGAGCCAGTGGCAATTCCATCGCGCTCATCAACATCTGAGTAGAGAGGAATTGAAGATCCAATTGATATAGATAACACGTCAACCCCATCATGTATAGCTTCATCAAAGGCTTTGAGTATATCAGCAGCTGCACAGTATCCTCCAAACACATTCCAGCACACCTTGTATACAGCCAAACGAGCCCTTGGAGCTCCACCTCTCACGGTTCCTTGACCAAGGCCCTTGTAACTAATGTTGCTGACTTGAGAACCAGCTGCTGTGCTGGATGTATGGGTGCCGTGTCCATTTGCATCTCTTGGGGACAAGTATTCTTGGTCTCCTGAGGTGTTTAAGGGCTGTCCATACTCAGCGAGAAATCCATTGACAAACCAACGGGCTCCAATCACTTTTCTATTGCAATGTGATGTGGCATTAAATTGCTGCCCAGACTCACAAACACCCTTCCAGTAAGATGGGATTGGCCCAAACCCTTCGTCGTCGAAAACCTGTGACTCCGGCCAAATTCCTGGATTATTGGGTGAAATTTTCAGAGTCCGTGATAAGACACACACATACTCATATATGCATGTGTGCTGCATGGTTTCATGTGTGCGTGGGAGAGAATGTACCTGTATCAAAGACACCTATGATAACACCATCACCCATTTTGCTTTTGCGAAGAAGATCGTTGTGGGTGGCAGAAGACAGGCCCAAGTAATCCCAGCTCCTGGTTGTCTGCAGCTTGTGAAGAGAATTCGGTATTACTCGAATTACACCAGGAAACTCTGGAAAATACATAAGTTTAGTTAAAGACAAGCCCCGTGGGTGTTGCAGAGTTGAGTTTATAAGATGGGATTAATCTTTGCAGAGTTGAGTTTATAAGATGGGATTAATCTCCCTACAATCATCTGAAACATATGATTGAGCAAGTACTATATTTTTCGTCAACAGCCTTAACAATGGGATAAAAGTTAGAACTAAGACTTCGTAGTAGGTTTTTGGTTGACAAGTACCGGCTAGTCGTTGTGCCTGAGACTCTGTTAGCTTAGCTGCAAACCCAGAGAAACCATGCTTGTAACTGTACACCATCAATTTTGAGGCTACTTCCTTGCTGCACAATTGATGTTAACAATAAGACTATAGCCGAAATTGTTTATGATGATTTTTCTCAACTTTGCTATACAAATCTATTTTCTTGGCAAAAAAAAAAAAAAATTGATATTATACCTCCCCACAACAGCGGAAAGCATGTCGTGGTGTGAATCAGCGACGAGCTGAGGATCATCATGCTGCCTTTCTCCGAGGTAAACAATATGAACCTGTTAATAGGGAGGATTAGGAAGAGTATTTAAAAACCAAGGTAACTTCTGTAAGTTCTTTTTCATGGACAAGAGTGTGGTCAAGATGCTGAAAGATACATACGCTGCTCTTAGCGTCCGCTTCTGTCGTAAAGAAGGCTTGCCCATGGAGCACAAACAGTAGACAAGCCAAGAAGCCATTGGTCTTGCTCATATCTTCTTTCCGGTATGTTACAGACAGAGAGAGACCAGCAGGAGCTAGCACTCGATCCAATAGGAAATCGAGGAGGAAGGTACTTTGGAATCAATTAACAGCTCTCCGGCAAAGGGACAGATTTTCATGCATACAGGTTATGTGGGTTCATTTTATATAACTCGGTGTCTAGGCCATCTTAATTACAAGCCACAGGTTACAGCTTTTAGTTACTGTAGTGACTCCAATGAAAAAGCTTAATGCAAACAATAAAATGGTGTGGTAGACTAGATAAGTCGTGGGCAACTAAATGAAATGACAAGTCAAAGATCAACAGACCTTTAAAATTTCGAATGATATATTTAGGGAGAATGAATTGACCATCACCCTCCAACACAAGATGAAAAGTTATGGTTGAGGTCCAATGTGTAAAATAAACGGGAAAAGTTGTATGTATGGACATTTACGTAATAATAGCTTATACGCTCCAGTCAGCGGCGGGCTTCTGTAATCTTCAAGCACTTGTATCCCAGTTCCCACGCAAAGAGTTTTAGTACTTACTTGGCATCAAATATACAAAACAAAAGTAGTGGACTAAAAGAGAAAATCTTTTAACAGCGGAGCCCTGAATAGTTGTTTGCGGAGGCAATCGCGACCGTCTAAAAGTGTTCTAGACGGATTTGAATAAGTACATTAAAAATAATGGAGCAGCAGAATTTGGAGTACGTCCATTAGGCTGATTGTGATACAAAGAAACAATGAGAACAAGGAACCTTCTTGGGGTTTTTACACGGTCCCTGATTGTGACTTCCACTAAGGCTGTATTCTACTTCTTTTTTGGACCACATCAGAAATGAAATTTCTCTCCCCCATCTAGAATCTACAAAGAGTGCAAGGGACGACGACTCTTCCACTAGTTTCAAAAGGTCGTTAAAGTCTCGTATAATCAAGGAGAATGTATTCTGCCCGGAGGAGGTTTCCCCCACCACCCCATTGTGGTCCCTACCGAGCGTTCACATCAGTAATCTGAACCTTTCATCTTATAGGGCCCGCAAATTATTATGTTAATGCAAAAAATCAGCCTAATCAGATATCAATAGCTATATCAAAAATTGAATTGTGGATTATAAAACGGATGGCCTGATTCTGTCACCAGTTTTTTAAGTTAACTGTCCATAACCGTTTATATTATCTTTAATTTTTGATACAACAATTGATGTCCAATCATTTTTTATGTGCACATATGACTTTGCGGGCCCTACAATGTAAACAGTTTAGATATTGTAGTGAACGCTCGGAAATAATTTAATCTCATAGTCAAAGAGACAATAATTATAGCCTCCATAGCCTTACCAAGACCTTCATCTCTGTATGACACCATTTTCCACAGGGAAAATACCTACTCCATGCTTTTCTCGTAGCCATTGTGCATCCATCTCCAAGCTGTTCGTAAGTTGTTTCCTAGAAATAGCATGACACTCTCTGGTATAGAGGAAAAGCTTTGAAAAAACACTAATATATACTTTGGTGACCACATTTTGGGTACCATATGTTGTGTCACTAATACATTGGTAGTGTCCTGTGTGTCATGTAGCGGAGCACATTCTACCAATGCACTTGTGGCACATCACATGGTACCAAAAATGCGGTCACCATAGCATTTCTCTTGAAAAAAAGACAGGTAGCAACCCCGAGGAATGTATACTTGTCACCTGTAAAATATCAATGACAGCCCAAACCACCTTGAAAGAATACCTGTATACATGCAGCAAACAAATCTCAAGTGACGAAGTAAGATACAGTCTTTGTGAACTGGTGGTCAGTAGGACTCACAATGACTACATGGCAACCCGAGGATTTATTCATACAACTACAAACTGGGGAATCGTCAGATAAAATTAGTGCATCAAACTGCTCACTATTATGTACAACTCAAAAGGGAGAAAGGTTGCCGAAAATCCTCGTGGAAACTTTCTATCTCACCTTTTCAACATTTGTGATTGCTTCACGACCTCAACAGCTTTTCAGGCAACAGATTGTACCCCCAAAAAAATTTCTAGAAAACCAATTTGTCAGCCCTTTAATTAGCTTCGTAGAATGTCCAATTAAGGACTTGATAATTACAAACCAGATTTTGCCTCCTTTGTAATTAATGAGGTTAATGCCACAAACCAAGAGTTCCAAAACAGCAGCAGAGCCTGCCTCAAATCGAACTTCCATCAGTGTCTCCATTGTCACCCTGAAAACCACACTGCTATTGTCCCCTCTAGTGTTTCTTCGATTCTTTACGAAGTTTGCACTTTGCCCGGCAACTACCTCCTTGCAAGGCACATTCCTCCTCCTTGACCTTCCCCTCGTTAACAACCCAGATTTAAGCATCCTAACAGCCTTTACATGAGGTAAACCTCTCCCTTTGTGGGTATGCTTGTGAAGCTCCTCACCCGACAGCACATGAGAACGAGCCAAGTGATCGAATATCACACCCTCTGCAAACTTAGATTTGATACTTTTCCTAGCCAGGGATAAGGCTGTCTCGCCCGTCTTATTGGCAATCCCACACTCAGCACTTCTTTGCAAAAACAGTTTGCATGCATCAGCATGGCCTCCCTTGGAAGCAAGCATAAGAGGCATACCACCATCTTTGTACAGGGTAATTACATGAAAGCCTATTTTCATGAGCTTAATTAGTGCAAGCAGGTCTCCTAACCGTGCTGCAAAGTGAAAAGCTCTGAATTCTGAGGAACCTATTAGCTTATCAGCAAGCAAAGCATCAAGCATAATTTCTTCGAACAGGTTACTGTCACCAGCACAGGCTGTCTGTCCATCCCTACTTCTCACACTGACGTCAGCCCCAGCCAAGATAAGTAGACGAAAGGTCTCAGCATGAGTGGGACCTACTTTTACTGCTACCAAAACTGATGTCAGACCTAAACCATCATGTTTATTTATATCTTCTGTTGAATTTTGGATAATCATTTGAAGAAGCACTGGGTTACTAGTTCCAGCAACAAAGTGTAGCAGAGGGAACACTTAAAGGTTGGTGGAGCAGATCCTCTACTCTGCAAGAATTGCATGCTGAATAATAGAGACAACCGATGACCCAAACCCACTTCTCTTTGCCAACTGCATTTCACTGTCCCGATAATCCATGAGCAGGCCCAAATCATCACCTGGAATGATTAACTCCAGGAAACAATCGGCCTGATCAGCTTTTGCAGAAATCATCAATCGGCCTGATCAGCTTTTGCAGAAGTCACCAGCCTCAGTCCTTGAATCAAGTTGGCAATCGTGTGTGCCGCTGTTTGAGAATGGCAACGCAACCCAGACTAGCAGCCATGTGAAGAGGCCGAGATTCGTATCCCTTCTTTGTTCTCATAGGAAACTACACATCATCAGCACCAGCATCAAAGAGCACTGCAACAGCATCAGGGTTCTGGCAGAGGATGGCTTGGCATAGAACGGTTCTGCCCTCTCATTGAACTTCAAGGGACAACGCTTTGTGCTGAAGTAACAGATGCAACATTTTCCCACTTGCTTCATAGTACTCAACGGCACACCAATGCTTCTCCTAAGCATGGACCGATCCTCAACTCCTCACCTGAGAAAATATCCCATGACCAGGCTCCAAGCCTAACACAACAATTGATTTTCACACCTGCCTTAACTCATACAAGTGAAAGAAGAAACACATCGGATATTATTACCTATCAAAAACATTTACTACTCCAATGTCCAAAAATAGAAATGTAGGAAGCCAAAAAAACTTAAGTCATTGGGCGCAAGGAAAGCATGATTTTTTCTCTCTAATTCTTTGCCAATGAAATATTTGTTTTACAAAGCATGTCACTAAGTCGAACATAAACTCATCTGCAGTATGATTTTATCCCCTCTCATAGGGCGGAAAAAAGAAACACCAAGAGAACACTTTGGTACTGATAACATACAATGAAACTCTAACAGCATAGGAGTGATGATCAATCAGCATGAAAAACACCTTACTTGCTAAGTACATTGGTGCTGCAAGTGTAGATTATTTGAAGCATCCCAACATAATGGTAACCAAAGGTTAAAAGCACCGACAAGGAATCTGATACTAAAGAAAGAATCAACCAATTACCTCTAGCAAGTACTTAACCACAGACACTTGTTTCCTCAAGCATGCAAAGCAGGCTTGACTGAACGCAACAGAACCCTATCCATGCAATTTATGTCCACTCCATTCTGTAATGGTATTGTTACACATAACTATCTAAGTTTATTCATAGCTCCCAAGCTAAAAAGCTAGAGTTCATTTTGCCATAACATCCATACCTTGATTAAGGCAGTGACAACGTCAACAAATCCTCTGCAACTTGCAGATGCAAGCCCATGTTGGGCAACCAAAGGCCCTGTCATCTCCGAGCAGCTCAACAACTCTGCAGCTTCAGCCTGTCCACAGAGGCAAGCTTTCAGTAAAGCATCTTCACAAGCTAACTGAGATGCCCCTGCCTTCATGTCAAGGAGGACACAATGACCTTCATGAGCAGCAGCAATTGTAGCATAGCCTCGAAAAACTCCGGGTTAATATCGGCGCCTGATGACTGCAAAAGAAAAGGATGTACTGAGAGAGGGAACACATCATTGAGTAATGCCAACGGCTAGATGAGCTAAGAAACAATTACAGTCATGACACGCCAACAGTTAACTATTCAGTTAAAAACACAAGATCATTATCACACACGCATCCATTAGATTAGTAAGGAGTATCAGATCCACAGTACATCGGTTGGGTATGCCAGGCTAAGAAGTGAAACTTATTTGAGGGTTTTTGCTACAATTATATAACCTTCTGTCTTAGATAGACTGATAATAATGACCAATAGAATGTTGATCAGGTTTCGTGGTCCGAATTGACCGTGTCGACCTATCCTTTTTGGTCATGATATTTAAACAAAGAACATGGTTAAATTAAAGCATTGATTTTACTGCTTTGATATTTCCTCGTCGCATTACTTTCAGGGGCTGATGGAAGGGGGTGCCTGGGCCCCTTAACAACTCCAACTAATCTCTTTAATTGTATAGGTTTTTCAGGTTAATTTTAAAATGTTCCATAAGATCGGACTTGCAGGTCTCTTGGATGAAAAACTAACTCACTGTAATTCTAAGTTGTCAATAATTTTTTTGGTCGTGTGTGTAAATAAGATTCTGGCTACATAATTTCTATTATCGCTTAAGATATACAAGTGATTCGGGATCTCGCTATGTATAAATCCTACCTCTGCCACTGCTTACTCTACTTTGGCATGGCTAGTTGGATGCTAGGATCTAGGAGGAAATCGACATGCATAAAAATAAGTCAACTGGCAAGTCTAATTATTTTTATGGATAATTCAGGTGTATAGGCCAGCTTATACCCACCTCGACTTATCTCAGGGGACCAATCCCACCTTCAACTAGTGAGCGCAAAGCTACACATGGCATTTGTGAAATGAAAGTGCACTCGGGAATATTACAATCCAAGCTCATCCTAAAGAAGATAAATTGGGTGAAATTGATTAATGTAATACTACAAATGAAGCATCAAGAGCTGATATTTGAAAGAAAAGTTAGTCAATGAGATCAGCTCATGCTGTGAGAAGAGTAAAAATGAGGAAACTGGGGGATACATGCATTCATAGACAGAGAAACAGTAGAAGCAGTTTCCTGGCAATGTAAATGTGGCTGGAATGCGAAGCGGCGAAGAGAGGAGTGATTTCAGTGACGACGTGCGTGCACTCCATCACAATCTCGTCAGCATCTTCCTCCCTGAGAAGAGTCTCTGCACACGTACTTGACTCTGAGGGTCACAGTCCCAATGTAGTTCACGTCCACCGGTTTGGACGTGAGGCAGGAAGTGATGGAGTCCATGTCCCCCCTTCCAGAGCACCTTCTATTAGCCTCTGAGAGACCACTCGTCTCAGTCTGTGGTACTACTCACAAATAAAAGATCCAATCACGTAATGTGGGTCACTCTCTGTCTCTCAATTATCCAACAAAGTGAATGATAATATTCAAAATTTGTGGCTAAGTGAAGAATTGGGAGAATTAACTAACGCCACGTGATACTTTGAAAATGTGGAATATTAATTGCTCATTAACTATAAATTTGGTGATACATGTGCCAAGTTTAACAGCCACTTGCAACACAACACATGCGGACTCTCTACATCTTAAGTTGTCTTGCTACTTCTTGACTTTAAGATACCCACTTTGTCAAAGAATTAATCAATTCACCAATACTCAAATGAGTCATTTCTCAATCTTCAAACTTGAAGAGTGAGAAAGCTACACCAAAATGGTATAGCAAGTTTACAGAGTATCTGTTTTGGAGTGCATTTTGCTGACATGCATGGAGCTTCAAATGTGGCTTACAGTACGTTTGATTTTGATATCTCCTTTGGAGGAGCGGATGCTCTAAGATAAACATGCGCAAGTAGTACCACCTTGTGACAGCCGCATAAAAGTATGGGATGTAAATCATCGAACAGGCAAAAGGCAGAGATGGAGATGGGGTTACACTTACGAGGAAGAAGGGCCGGAAGGACTAATTATCACCCAATTCTACTCGTCTTAAGAGCATCTCCAGCCTTCGCCCATTTTCCCCCTCAAATTTGAGTTAAATTTTGGATAAAAATCTATTTTGGGGACTACATCTTCAACCGTCAAACCCAAATTTTACACAAAATGAGGAGACCTCGTACTCTTCTCTATGCATCTCCGTCTCTCTGCCGTTCAAAAAAAAAAAAAATCTCCGTCTCTCCCTCCCCCAGAATCAAACACAAAATTTTTTTCATACAAAATTCAGAACCGGACACAACCACAAAAGACGAAGAGGCCAGAAGAGAAGACACAACTCAAGGGGACCCAAGACCGCTTAGACGTCACAACGCCACTGCCACTTTCTGCCGGCCCTCGGCCTGCCGCCATTGCCGACGAGGTTCTCTTTCCCTCCTCTCTCTCTCTCTAACTAGCGGTTGGAGAAATGGGTTAAGGCAAAAGTTGTGGTTTTTGTCGCATTTTTAAATTTGGGTCTTCAGGCCCCGTTTCAGAAACCTTCTTAAAAAATAAACAATTTATTTCACATTTTTTAACTCAAAAATAATGTAAATAAAAAATAATTTTTCAAATTTTTTTGTACCGTATTAAAAATGTCAATAAAATCTATCAAACGAGATCCATAATGATAGAAAAATTATCTCCATAAGCACATGATTTTTGAGATTGCTAAAGATTGCTAAAGTTAGCAATCTTTAGAGCATCCACATCCACAATGTAATAATTAAAATCAAAAGATTGCTAAAGTTAAAATCAAAAGATTGCTAAAGTAATAATTACCGCTTTAGAGCATCCACATCCACAATGTAATAATTACCGCTTTAAAGCATCCACATCCACAATGTAATAATTAAAATCAAAAGATTGCTAAAGTTAGCAACGTGTGCTTAAAAAATGCTCATATTATAATAATCAAAATTAGCAACCTCCTAATTAATAATTAAATTTGGGCATTTAAAATAATCAAAAGTAACAATGTGGGATTTCATATTGCTAACTTTAGCAACCCTTTACGTGTGCTTAAAAAATGCTCATATTATAATAATCAAAATTAGCAACCTCCTAATTAATAATTAAATTTGGGCATTTAAAATAATCAAAAGTAACAATGTGGGATTTCATATTGCTAAACTTTAGCAACCCTTTAAATGAATAATCAAAAGCTGACGTGGCAAATTTTGATTATTTACTTTTAATTATTACATTGTGGATGCTCTTATTGTTATGGACCGAAACAAATTATCCTCTAGTTCGGCCATGAGCAGAAGTAAGCGGTCAGAGTTTCAATCAAAAGCGTGTTTGCGGTTTGCACTTTCAAAAGTTTGTGGCCAGAAACAAATTTGAGCGGCCAGGAGCAAAAGTTCGCGGCCCGTGTTACAAAGAAGCGTGTTTGCATTTTACGCTTTCCTTTCAATATGGCCATGAGTTTAGTTTCACACATCTTGTTCTCACACAGAAACACGGGGCTCCAACGAAACTTATGGAGAACCCGAACTCGATTCTTGATCATCTCATCACCCAGCACAACATCATAATTCCTCATTCAAACTATTTCCCTCATTCAAGTTCTATATACCTTTTGTAGTATAATTCCTTCACACCTATTTCGAAAATACCCATCCCCACCACAACTCGACAACTTTGCAGCAAAGCAATAGACCAATGACGAAAAACCCATCAACGGCTCATTCTCCATGGGCTAGGCTAGAGCAACACCCTTTCATACAAAATTAGTTCAAATGTATGCGGATTGTGGGGATTCTGAATCAGCCCACATTCTGTTGGACAAAATGCCACAACCAAAAGTGTTTGCTTGGACTGCAATCCTTTCGGTTTATTGGCGGCATGGAATGTCGGATGAGTGCATTGGGTTTTTTTGTGAGATGAAAGTGAAGGGTGCAATTCCTTACAGGTACGTGTTTCCTAAGGTCTTACAGGCATGTGCTCAATATAAGAATTTCAAATCAAGTCTACAAAGATGTGGTCACTTATGGAGCTGAATTGAATTTACAAGTTCGCAGTTCTTTAATTGATGTTCGAAATACGGCGACATTGAGAGTGCTTGACGGGTGTTTAGCCAAAATGGTGTAAGTAGATTTCTAGTCATGGAATTCAATGATTTCATGGTATATATTATATGTTTGTAACGGGTTTCTTGAATTAGCTTTGGATTTGTTGGGTCAAAGAGGTTGGAAGGTTTTGTGCCTGATTTAGTCACCTGGAACATGGCAATGGACGTTTATTACAGAATGGGGCAGTGTGATGAGGCTTGGAAGATTTTTGAACAGATTGAAGAGCCTAATATCATTTCTTGGACCACATTGATATCAGGTCATTCAAGGATCGAGAAGCATGAAGTAACCTTAGCGATTTTTATGGATATGGTTAGGAGGGGTGATGGTTTCCCTGATTTGGATTGTATTTCCAGAATCATTGTCTCCTGCTGACATCTAGGTGCTTTAATATGTGGCCGAGAAATTCATGGATATGGGATTAAAAAAAGGGAAGAAACATAGTTAGCATTTTACAATTCAGTTGGGCCTGCATTGTTGACAATGTATGCTAGATGTAGGGAGATACACGATGCAGCACATGTATTCGCCTTGAATGTCGTCACTTGGAACACCATGATTTTATTTTGCTGATCTTGGAATGAACAAATTGGCTCTTGATTGTTTCAGAAAAATGCAAAGTATGGGTATACAAAATGACCAGACCACAATTTCCTCTGTTTTGCCAGTATGTGATCTTGAATCTGGGAAACAAATACATGCCTACATTCTCAAAAAGTGTTTTGAGTAACATTATTCCTGTTTGCAACGCGTTGATGCATACGTACCCTAAATGCGGATGCATGAAAACTGCATTTTCTGTGTTTTTTGAAATGGTGAGTAGGGATTTAGTATCATGGACCACAATGATTGGAGGGTGTGGAATCTATGGGTTCAACTTCTAGTACAGATGAGCATTTGCCCAAACTCTGTTACCTTTACTTTAGTGCTATCAGCTTGAAGTCATTCGGGACTTGTGGATAAGGGGCTTGAAGTCTTCCATGGAATGAAGACCGACTTTGGATTTAACCCTAAAATGGAACATTTTTATTGTGTCGTTGATTTACTAGCAAAAGCCGGTCGACTTGAGGATGCTGTTGGTTTTGTAAGGAAAATGCCCCTAGGCCTGATAAGCCTGTTTGGGGTGCCGTTCGTTCTGCTTCTCAAGCCCAACGAGATATAAATGTTGCTATGCTAGCTTCAGAACACTTATTAGTCCATCTTGAACCTGAATATTTTGGATATTACTTGAATACACCCAATTTATATGCTATGGCAAGAAGATGGGATGATGCTGTACGAGTGAAAAAAGCTAATGGAAAGTGCAGGATTGGCCAAAACTAGAGCAACTAGTTGGATTGATGGTTGAAACTGAAAAAATAAAGATCAAATGAGCTTCCAAAGCTAATGAGGTGATGATGTCAATTTTTTTTTTTTTTTATAAGTGCAAGGTGTTATTAGGCTCAACCAAACAAAGTCAGTATAGGGTTAAAACCCCAAACAACAGCAATTAGACTCCCAAAACAAACTGTCAAACACCCTAACTATACATGTTTTAGAATCCTTTCGGACAAGCCTCAACTATCACAGAGGACCTCATTCTTCAAAGAGTGTTTCAAATTTCTCCTAGAGCTGAGAAAGTCTCTGATTTCAGTGGCGATTCTGATGAACTCCTGATCATGCTCATCAGGTTTCCCTTGGAAAAATTAACCATCCTCTCCCTTCACAAGCCATACACTTCAGCTGCCAAGGTACACTTGAGACTCCTAAAGACTTCGCCTTTCACATGAATACTAAACCACTCTAGAGCATCCCCCTTCGTTCTAGGCATTCCATGTCAAAGCTGAATTTCTGGATATGATTCTCATACCAAAAATAGATGATTTGTTTTAATGGTCTGATTGCTTAGGACCAGCAAATCAGTTGTAGGATCTTTGACTTGTATGATTGCTTGGGATTAGGGCATTAGTGGTAAATGGCTTAATCTTTGGGATTGGATAGTTGTAAACATTTATTGTATAGAATAATGAAGAGTATAAGAAGAGGGTCTTCCTAAGGGAATGACAACACAGTTTTCCAGAAATATACTTATTCTCTTAGATTTGTCATTCCAGGCACCATATTCCTGACCATCAAGTCATGCCACGGAGCTAATGAGAAGTACATTCAAAAAACAAATGCTGGTGTGACTCTTCACCAATTCTGCAGGAACAACAATTACCATCTAACTGCATACCCTAGCTTCTCAACAAGTTCTATTTTTTATGGATTCAATTTTTTTCCCCCTAATATTCAGGTCTAAGTCAGCTTAACACACCTCGACCAATGTTGGAGTAGTCAAGGCTACATGGTAAAGTTTGAGTTTAGGCCTTAAGGGTCGACTCCGGACTTACATTGATAGGTTGAACGTAAGGGTCATCGTTTAGCCCGAAGGCCCGCGACCCGCCCGAGCCCGTAAAACGGGCGGGGTAGCCCGGCCTGTAGTTTGTAATGGGCGGGCTCGGGCCTATGAATTTTTACTCGGCCCGGCCGTGGGCCCGGCCCGTGAGCCTGCCCGGCAGCCCGCCCGTGGTAACCGCCCAAAAGCTCGTCAACGGGCCCGCCTATTAGCCCAAAATCCCACAAAATCCTTTCTTTTTTCCCTTGGTTTAGTTTTGCCCAAGGAAATTTAAGCCCGCCGGCCCCGCCAATTGGGCTAGCCCGTGGGCTGGGCTTGGGCTTCAATTTATGGTAGGTAGCCCAGCCCGCCCGGCCCGCCAAAAAGAAAAAGCCCGGTTGGCCCGACCCGTGGGTGGGCTTGGGCAGTGACTTGGCGGCCCGGCCCGGCCCGATGTTGACCCTTAGTTGACGGTTCATTTATAAAAGTACTTGTGTGCAGATTGTTCATAACAAAATACGTGGTTCTCTTTTAAAAAAACATACTCCTATGCAACAAAATCAAATCGTTATACTCAGTGGGTCACACTAATTTTCATGAGCATCATATACGGGATTTCTTAAAATGAATGACACAAATTATCGGTCGAATTAGATCCCACAAGAGCGAGCTAGACCATGACATGAACGGAAGGCAAGTCATTCTCTCTTGAAGGGATAAACTCTCCGTATACCCTTCCAAATCACCATTCGTGGGTCTTATCAAAGTCCACAGTTGGAATCTGAGCAATTCACTTATAAGACAGCGGTGAGAAATATTGTTGCACAAATTAACTTGGCCGAACATAATCAATACACGATTAAAAAAAGGATCTGGTTTTACAAAATAGATGATAAATATAATTTTAAATCTAGATGATTCATTTGCGAAACAGGGTAAATTGTAAGTCTGCGTATTGATGTTTAATGCTATCAATGTCAAAATTATTTCTGGTAATATCAAAATTTCTAGTGAATGAAAGATTTATACCGGTCAGTGGGTGTTTGGGATCCAGAGTCATGAGTAGTCTTTGAAACCCCTTGTGGACTAAGCTACTGATATTCCGTGAATCTTCGCTTCGCGCTGATATATACAATATTGACAGAAAAAAAATATTGGCAAAAAAAGAAGAAGAAAGATTTATGCCATATGTAGGGCACATGAGAATTTCAAATTCGCTGTTAACTGGGTTTTCTTTATTTGATCAGTTTAACGGACTAATTATTGCACCTAATTTGTCCCAACCAACAAGATGCCAAACTGAGTCAACTGACTATTATAAAATGTCGAAGGGGTGTAGAGATGCCAAATTGAATATTGTTAAAAAAAATTACTAATACTTTAGCCTAAACAAAATGTAATAATAAAATACATAATGAATAAGACTTTCTTGGATTCCTTTCTGTTTGTGTCCTTGTCGTTTGCTATTTTAATAGTATAAACTTCAAGTTTAATGGTATTAAAATGATGGAGAAATCTCAGCAATATATGGGCCTGTGTTGTCCGCCGTACGCATCCGGACTTAGCCTAATCCGATGGTTGTTAGTCGGTATCCCCCAAACTAATTAGTCCGGGTGGACATTTACCGATTTACCCCTCTCTCTTTTTTCTTTTTTGTTTGATGACTTGGCACATGATGGCCAATTACACACGGGCTGTTATCAATTACACACACAACACATACTTAAAGAATTGGCGCATGATCGGTATGAGGTTCAATTCAAAAAAGAAGAAGAAAGTATGAGGTTTTATAAATTGTTTTAATATTAAGATCCACACACGAACTGTTTTTGTATGTCATTAATATAATCTTAAAAATTTTCAATAAACCCTTTTGATTTTGTTGAAGATACAGAGAATACGTAACTGGTTACTTGTAAGTAACTAAGTTGACAAATTAGGTAAAAAAAACACATCAAGTATTAAAAATTATTTTTCTTGATATTATCATGTCATCAAACTAATTTTTTAAGATGGTATTATGTTTTTAAATGGATAAATTGGTCATTTGCACCCTTATCTATCATCTCCCAGTATAATTTCCCTTTCATGTCCCTCCAACAAACCAAACAAAAAATCTATCCCTTATCCCCTCCTCTACTATATCTCCCATTATATCATATCCCACTCTTACTATATTCCCTTAAAACTAATCAAGCCGACAAAAACGCCGATACTTGGAATAAAAAGGAGAGGAGAGCTTAAGCAACACATTTTCATAGTACTGTGTGGAAAAAGGTCCACCACAAAAAAACAAGTAAAGTTACTTTTTACATGCATACATGATATACAAGTTTTCACCACCTAAGATCTATTTAAACCCAATAATCCAACCACGTATGCGTCTAATTCCTATGATAAATAACGACATGAAAAGATGATAAGTGTTTTAATCTACCCTTCGTTCATAGACTTCCATAAAAAAGGAGAATAAAATGACAACTTTAAATATCAATGACAGGGCAACAATGCGATTTTTTAATGGAAGCTTGATATTCAACGACGTTATTTATCCAACTTTTTGAGTGCGTGAGTGTTACGTTTCTCTTGTTATTTAGCGATAACAACAATGTTCAAGACTTTTAAGAATTTAAAATAGGATCATCACCATTATTTTAGCTAGTTAGAAAATCTGTAATGTTCACCTAGTTGACATCCTACATATTCGTTCGGTAGCGATGTTTATAATTCCTTGACTCATAATGAAACCATCATAATCATGTAAAAAGTGCCTAATTACCCAAAAGAGTTCCAATTAATATTCCATTTAATTTTGTTCCGAAGGGACTGCAACTTTCAACAGGTCGGATTATCTCTCCTGTTTTTTTTTCTCCTTTTCTTCTCAAATGGTTAAGCTTGAATTTACCCCTTGAGAGAAAGAGTTGAGACAAATTTCGTCCACCCCATCAAATTCTTTCATCCAGTCCATAGTATTTGACTGTCCAAAAGGTATGTAAATTGCATGAAAGTAGCAATCCTTGGGAGAAAGTAGCAAGAAGGGCCATTCATCGATCTGTCTGTTAGTATTTCTATTCTTTCTCTTTGGGGTTTCGGACGGTGGAAGTGAGAAGGGATTTTGAGTTGATCCTTTCCACTTAGAATAAAGATCATCATCTCATTCTCATCCGCCTTTATGTGACTTATAATTAAAATGAGATGGTCTCACTCAACAAGTTTACTCGATTATTTTGTAAGTCTGATGCATTCATCTTTCTTTTTAATGAAAAAAATAAGAGTAATTGGACATTAGTAAAATTAAAGTTTCATCGAATCGTATTTGGTCCTAGGAGAAATGAATATCTAGACACTGACGTACGGTATATTTTTCTTGTGATAATTATACTTTGATCTGGTCAACACCTTAAGATCAACGAGTGAACTGTTTGGATTGTCTAATAAAATTATAACGAGTCTCTTTACATCGCATAAAAAGATTATATATTACAGAGAAAATCCTCACACTCTCGTTGGAAGTTTCAATATTTTGAAAACGTCAAAATGTGTATATTCGGAAGTGAAAGATCAATGTAGCGACTTTTGTTAGGAAATTTTGTTGCACCCTTTTTTTCTTAAACAATGCTACATACACAACTTTAAAACACAATTCTAGACACAATTGTTTGGAGCCGTTGTTGGATTCAAATGGATCCAAATACATTTTACAGCTCGAGACACAGGTGTTCCTAAATTTTTTTTTTTTTTTTTGGGTACCCATACATAATATAACAATTAACGGCGGCCTTTACGGAGTAAAATTTAAGGGGTAATTAGAAAGCATGGGGGTAGTTTGAGAATTTATTAAGGATCTTATGATATAGTGTTTGTATTGAGAAAAAGGAGGGGGTGAATAGAATTTGCAACTTTTGTCTTCCCCATCATTTTAAAAACTTTCCCGGAGTCCGTGATATTGACCATTAATTACATCCTCACCCATCTTCCCTCCCAGTTTGGTTGGGGCAATTGGGCTGTCGAGGGGCAATTCCGATTTTATACACTTTACCATTTTAAAAAGGGAAAGAGCACAATCGATTGTACTACTATATCAGAGTTCAGACACTGTTATACCGTCATTGTTTTCTCTCTCTTCCTCTGTACCTCCTCTCTCTCTCTCTCTCTCTCTCTCTCTCGAGATGGAGGCACATTTTTCCTCTCTGAAGGGTAAAATGAGCAAGCTTTTGCTTCGAAGTTGAAGACGAAGCTTTTTATTTGGGTGGGTTGGGTGTGGCTTTGTTGATTATAAATGGGTCCGATGCTTAGGAACAGACCATTACCTCCACCTCACAAGGCTGCCGCCTCCGGTCTTTCTACTCGATGGGTTTGTTTCTTCTGCATTGGGAGCTTCTTCTTGGGAGTCCTTGTCGTCAACAGGTATATTCTCTCTTGTGGGTTAAATCCCAAAGTTAACAAATTCCCGAAAATTTTTGCTTTTTTCCCCCCGCTGCAGTACGGAATGACAAAAAAAATCTTGCTTTTTTCCCCCTTCTAGATGTGTTGATCTTGTTTTCTTGCTTGTATAGGAACTCTTTCCTAGAAAATTCAAATCTTTTCTCTTTTTTCAAGTTCGCATCTTGTTTAGGAACCAGATGCAAACTGATTTCTTTTTAGGATCTTGACAAAAAAATGTTGTTTTCTTTTGTTACTTGTGTGTTGGAAAATACCTTAATTTCCTTGACTGGGTTTTAGCTGGTAAGTGTTGGTTCAACCACTACTTTACTATGAGACCCAAAATTTGATTTTGTTAGTTGGGATAGTTGATGTTCACTCTGCGAGCCTGTGCCACATTTTATTTCTGAGTTATGGGTATTGCTAGGTTATCCTTTTTTGTAAGGAAAATTGATCGGGTGATCTCATTCATGGCAGCCTAATTCTGTGACTCCAATACAATAGTTGCGATTTTCTATTTGTTCATGCTTGCTTTTGTACTTTGATGAAAGTTGTATACATTTGATGTCTTTACAAAGAATCAAAGAGCTTACTGATCTCTTGCTATAGGGAGGCCTGAGAGTAGCTATTACATTAGAAAAATCATATCGAAATTTTTGTGCACATCGTGAAATTAAGGGTTTCCCTGAAAAGGCATAAGCTCAATTGTCCTTCCCAAACCTATAGTTGATTGATGGTTACAACATTGATACAAATGCAAAGCCAATGATGGCTTTCACCATGACTGAGATCCCTACCTGTAAGGTTAGATGAGGCAACGACTTAATATGGGCCTCTAGACATTCGCTACAAGGCTAAAACCACAGGTGCCCAAACTCAAGGGCCTTGATCTGGGTTAAGTAATCATGTTCCTGGCCAAAGTCTATATGTTGGTTGCATATACAAGAATATATGCTCGTGCACGAGATTGCACAATGCTACGTCTCATGCTGTCATGGAATACCTCTGATCACTTAACCTTTTTTGGCTTAACTTTGTAATTAGTGGTGTCATTTCACCCTCCTTGAAAGATACCGATGAGAGAAAAGTCAGAAGACAAACTTGGGAAAAGAGTCTATTTTTTGCTTTCCACCGTGGAGAAGTGATCTATGTTTCTCTAGAGTATGATTAAGCTGGGTGGTTCACAGGCGATGCATGAAACTACTTTAGAGGCTCTTATAGGGCATATGCTAAGTGTTTTCTGAAAGTGTGACACATTCAATGAGAAGCATGTTGTCCCATAACTAATAGAGGACATCGTAGGCTGATATATATACACAAAGAAGCACGGATATGGATACGATACGAAACGGATACGCGGATACGTGATTTTTCCAATGTTCTAAATGGTGTTTGGCGGTAGTAGGGCGGAGACCCACCTCCAAGCCCCAAGCAATTCGGCGGATTTTTTTATTTTTTATTTTTTTTAACAAACCATTATCCAATCAAACTATATTCCATGTATCCATAATCCAAGTTCAAACTTCAAAGTACAAACCTAAATGAAATTAAGTAGTAGCAACTAGCAAATAAGTTGAATAAGACAATAAGTAGTAAGGCTTCGCTCACCTCCCTCGTACTATTTTTTATATATATATTTTTTTAGGCCGCCAAAGGCCTCCAAAGATGCCGACGACCCCGCCAAGGCCCGCCAAGACACCAAGGCCGCCTTGGCGGCAGCCAAACACTGCCAAACCTTCCTGGGCGCCAAATCAAACGCCAAGGGCTATTGGCGTAGCGGCAGGGTACCTCCAAGCGCCTAGGCGGCCTGGGCGGCCGCCATTTAGAACATTGGATTTTTCCAAAAGGAAGGATACGATACGTCGGGGGATACGTTGAATATAAAAGTAAATAAAAAATAGTAGTATATTATATATATAATTTTTAATTCCTAAAATTTCATTAATGATTAAAGTTTTTCATTACACAAGTTCACCATTTCACATGCCGAAAGAGATATTTACATCTACTTATATATATACATACACACAACGAGAGAGAGAGAGAGAGAGAGAGAGAGAGAGAGAGAGAGAGAGAGAGAGAGAGAGAGAGAGAGAGAGAGAGAGAGAGAGAGAGAGACTTACAATGTTGTCTAGAGAGATGAGAGACGAAAGAGAGGATATCGTCCGTGTGTTTCCAGTGTCGATTGGTGGGGGAAAAAGAAAAATATAGTTCTAACTGCAATTACTTTAACCCATATATTTTAAGTAATAACATATTTACCCTCGCGCGTATCCAAAACGTATCCGAGCATATCTAACACGTATCCGAAACGTATTGGGATACCAAAAAATAATTCTAAAAGCAGGATACTTTAAAAAACGTAGCGGATACGTATCCGGAAAGTATCCGAGAGTATCTGTATCCGATATGGATACGATACGTGATACGGAGGCCAAAATAGAGTATCCGTGCTTCATAGTATATACATATATATGTGTGCGGATGATCATGTCAAAGGAGCTTTGTACTGGCTCCTAGTGCTGTACATCTCCCATACGTTCTTACGCCCACCACGCATTCTCTGTTTATCGCTTTGGCTCCCCGAATAGATGCCCGCTTCTCATAAGCTTGCTTAAAATACTTCTTCATCTAATTTAATGATTTTGGCTTGAGTCCACATCTGCTTGTCTATCCCTTTTTCTTAGGTTATGGGCTATTTCAGATCCTGTCGAAATAAATGAGACTTTATCTGGTGAGACACAGCAATCAATAAAAGTTCAGCCTGTTGTGAAGTGTGAGAATAAGGCAAGTCACAAGCATTATATATGACAAACCTCATTGCCTCAACTAGTATCTCTGGGTAATTCCTATGTTTTTTGCAGGAGGATATGGTCGAGACGGGTGATATCCTTTCTCAAGTTTCGCGAACACATGACATAATCATGTAAGTTTCTGCATCAATGTTGCAGTTGATTTTTTTAATTTCTCTGTATTTCTGGTACGACAAACTCCAATACATGAAGCTCCAACTGATGGCAAAAATTTTCAGGACTTTAGACAAATCAATCTCTTCTTTGGAGATGCGGCTTTCTGCGGCTAGAGCTTCTAAAGCCAACAATGAGGACAGATCACCATTGCTTAAGGAAACAGGAATTTGGCATTCAAGCAACCGACCAAAGGTTTTCTTTGTTATGGGAATTATTACTGCATTCAGCAGCAGAAAACGCAGGGATTCTATTAGAGATACTTGGATGCCTAAAGGTTCCATACGGAATTTCTTTATTATTCTCTTCTGTACATCAATAGTACCTCTTCATGTGCTCTTATTCCTCGCATGATTTTTAATATTTTTATCCTAGGAGAGGATTTAAAGAAGTTGGAGAAAGAGAAGGGGATCATAATTCGGTTTGTCATTGGACACAGGTAGTTTAAAGTGATTGGCATCTAAATATTCGGTTTACTTCAGGTGTATGGTCTTGCTAAAATGTTACGGATTTAATGCTTTCAGTGCAACCCCCGGTGGTGTTTTGGATCGTGCTATTGAGGCTGAAGAGGAGCAACATAAGGACTTTCTGCGGCTGGTATGCCACGGATTCACTTATTTATAGCTGTAAGGTTGACCTGTTTTACTTCCTCTTAAAAATGGTCGGCTTATTTCACCAGCCATTTTGACAATTTGTTGGAATGCAAAGGCATGACGCAAGGTACCCTTCATGGTGCTCTGTTGCTTATGGTCGTATTACCTTTTTTGTTTGTGTACTTTTATAAATGGAGGTTAAAAGGTACTGTATAATATATTTCTTTTTACTGTCCTGTTTCTCAATCGTGAAGCTGGTAACATGGTTCAATGGGTTGGGAGAACCAAATAAATTTTCAAAACATTTTGGTGGGCTTTTCTTATTGGGAAGAAAAATTTGTTTGTCTGGTTTCCAGACCAATCTCTGAATCTTGTGTGGCATAAACTGTCATTGTTGTTGCAGAACCATGTAGAAGGATATCATGAACTGTCCTCGAAAACCCAAATCTTTTTTTCAACAGCTGCTGCAACGTGGGATGCTGACTTCTATGTCAAAGTAGACGATGATGTACATGTCAATCTAGGTTAGGATAGGGATTTTTTTTTTTTTACCATCAGTCTCAAAAAAGCAAAATTTCATGATGATCGGTTATGGAGCACTGATTTTATTTTATCATCCGACAGGCATGGTTGGTTCTACTTTAGCCCGCCATAGGTCAAAACCTCGAGTTTATATTGGCTGCATGAAGTCTGGACCAGTCCTTGCACAGAAGTACGACAGTCAATTCTTTTTCGACTATTTCTGCTGATTGGTTATGAATATTATTCTGTACATAAATGTATGCAGAGGGGTGAAGTACTATGAACCAGAATACTGGAAATTTGGTGAGGAGGGAAATAAGTACTTTAGGCATGCAACTGGACAAATTTATGCAATATCCAAAAATTTGGCCACCTATATTTCTGTAAACAGGTAGCCCTTTGCTTCAAAGCATCTTATTCGTGGAAATTGAATGTTATGTGAAACTGTCTGCTTATGACATTATCCTCTATAGGCTCATACTTCATAGGTTTGCAAATGAAGATGTTTCTCTTGGTTCTTGGTTTATTGGTCTTGATGTTGAGCATGTTGATGACCGAAGCCTCTGCTGTGGGACTCCTACTGGTATGATTTGCCATTATGTACATATTTTCTAGAAGTTATCTTCTTTTTCCTAGTGATGTCTACTTGCTGACATTGACGAATGAGAATCAATAATACTTGCATTAGCAATTGTCGAGCCTGTAGATGTCAATTCCTGGTGAATCATACTTATCATTGTCAATAGCACTTGTATTATTTAGTATGTCCTTGCCATCAAGATTGTTGGAGTTAAGCTGAGTGTCCAAAACTTTAGTCTACTTCAGTAATTCATGGTATACAGAAGTCCAATGACCTGAATTTAACCCTATGAATCAACGACATGCTTAAGTGGTCGCCGTATATGTGATATGTAGGCCGTGTTCTATTAATTTTATGGTAAGTTGGGGACACATATGGGATATGCTGGGGACATGCGTCTCTAGTGGGACTCTAATAGGGACATGGCGAAGGTTGACTTGACATGATGAAACACTTGTTTCAGTGGTTAAAATGTAAAAAATAAAAAATCACTCGTCACTCTTATCCTGTGGTTTGTCTGTTTGATGGATCATTTGTTAATCATGTTGAGTTAGAGTTAGTTTTCAACAAAATTTTCATGTTCCGTATTTGTTTCCCTATCAATGTCTGCAGATTTAACCAAGCCAGAAGATTGTTTTGTGGTTTTTTACTCATGGTCAAGGGTGGTGGGATATGTTTCAATGACCTAAGATTTAGGAATGGGTTGCCTCTGTCAGTAAATTTGCTAGAATGAGACGTGTATGTTCGTGAAAGATTTTGTATAATTAAGCTTTAGACCACATGTAGGTTGTCTATTAGATGTTTGTGAAATCTATTATGGCAAAATAATCCCACTTTGTAACATTCTTGCTCATTGTAAAATGAGATGAAAGTCCTCCTAATTGGGTTTAGGTGTCTGTTTCTTTGCAACTGTAAATCATTTCATATGCAATCTAAATCACAGTAGCTAGGTCTGACTTTTGGCAAATTTGGCATTAAGCCCAACCCAACCTACATGTTACAGTCCTTGGCACTTAGTTTCATTTACATCAGTTTTTCGGATATTACCAGGTTATGATTTCTACGTATTTGAAATTGCATCCTAATGAATCTAAATGCATTTATGCATAAGAGGTTAAATCTTCCTTGAAGAATATTGAGTTTTTGTTGATAGATTGCGAATACAAAGCTCAAGCTGGAAATCCTTGTGCTGCATCTTTTGATTGGAGCTGCAGTGGTGTCTGTAATTCGGTAGAGAGAATGAAGGAGGTTCACCAGCGTTGCGGGGAAGGTGACGGAGCTATCTGGCACACCAGCTTCTGAAACATATTCCTCTCCTCATTCACTTGTATAAAATCTGTGCATGTGTAGTACTGAATTGAAAGGTTCATACAACATCATCTGCCCCATTTTTGCTTATCGATATCTCGGGACAGTTGGCTTATTGTTAATTTAACTCGTCGCTGAGGAAACAATGAAATCTTGTAGTTTGTAACAAAACAAAAGAAAAAGAAGAGGAATAGAAGTGATTGTTTGCGTTGTTAAAACTCCCCTGGTCATTTACCCATTGGCCATATCTGTTAGTAGTACTTCTTGCACAGTGTATGTTGCTGGTCTTCATTCAGCTACAAATTTGTTTCTTCTGTCTGTAAAGAGATTTCCAGTACCGTTGGTTTGGGCTAAACTTCATGCAGGCATTTTCACAATTACATTTAGCAACTTGGCGTTAAGCCCAGCCCAGCCTACATGTTACAGTCCTTGGCACTTCATTTCATTTGCATCAGTGTTTCGATATACTTTTCAATACACTTTTGCACATTTTTATATAGTTTTTACATATTTCAATACATTTTTTTAAACCTTAATGACAGCCCTTTAATGGACTGTTTCTAGCATTTTCCATACTTTTATTGGCATTTCCTTTGATCCCTGAATTAGCTACTGCCATTCACATATTTCAATCTAGAATTATGTTGACTGATATTTCCATAGTATCCTGTTACTGTTGGTTTCTCATGCAAATTTTAGGTGGAGTTTTGTACGTACGATGCAAGAACACATACACAGTGGTAGGCAAGAACACGTCATGGATGGTGCTTGGTAGGGTCAGGTTATGGTCTAATAACCATCTATTCTTATTCGTTTTGGAGTCTCAAAACACCTGGGCATTATTTTCAATAAATTTTCTCTATCTCTTCCTACTCATTATTCTCAAAAATCTTTCTCAAAATCCAAATCGAGCATGGATAGATGTATTCTTAGTGAAATCTCTGACAGTCATAGAAAATAGTACTCCATGACACATGAAAGGATTACACGCGGGTAGGAATCCAACTTCATTTCCGGTGTCCCGGCCTGGGTGCCAAAGTTTGACACTCACTTTCGATGCATCTGTGTCAGATAGTATATATTGGGAGGGGGTATATATATCACTCATGTTTTAATGGTGTAGTTTACTCCTAGTTTTGCTCAAAATTATTGGAGGGGAGGCCATGTGTGACCCCAAAAACCTGTTTTCCATTATTGAGCAGCACTTACTCCACATGATAGTCTGGATTCCGTACCACCGTAGGCTAGCTGCCTAGCTTAAACATTATAGTAGTACTAGCACATGAGGAAAACATGTAAGCTAAGTTTTGACCATACATTTCTGCTGAGTTCTTCTAAACTTAATTTTTTTATTTTTATTTTGTTTGTTTTACTTGAATTTTTATTAAATTTGCATGATTTTTTTTTTGAATTAATCATCCGTCTCGACGAGAGAAGTTTACAAAGTACAATATTATGACCAAAAGCAAAAAAAAAATCACAAAAGACGAAAAAAATATCAAACAACTGTCTTTTGGAGCTTAAGTGCCGTCTTATTTGAATTTTTTCAACATCGGGCCATATTTTTATACTTTTTCAATTAGACGATTAATTTCTAAAATTAAGTCGAAAAGCTAAACAAAAAATTTAAGTAAAAATACTGAAATAGGTTCCAAACTTATAAATTTAAAAGAACGCAGTCGAATATAATGATATCCGTGGGGTTGGTGTGCCATACAAATACACCATGCCTACATACCAGATTAACGCATAAACAACGTGCTATATTTTACTAGGAGTAATTATTAAAGGTTGTAATATTCTGTGGAAATGGTTTGATCGACTTTCTTAATTTCCTTTTAATTGACTATACTTATCATTGGGTCTGCCATTTCTTACTAAATTTTACACAACACAAAACAAAAAAGGAAAATGGCATCACGCGTGAGCATCTGATAGACGGAGTAGATGGATTCTTTTTGCATTGATTCCTCTCCCTCCATTATTTCTGACTCACACCACATGGAGTATGTGTCCGGGTAATTTATGATCACCTCGACTTATCGTAGAAGCTCAATCTCATCGTCCACTTGCAGAGAGCCCAATTAAAGCTATCGATGGAATGGTCTCTAAAAAGTTGATATATATAACACCTAAGAGGTTTCAAACCTAAGACATTAAGTGAGCAAACCTCCAAGTCACAGATCTTGACCACCCGGCCAACCCTTGCAATCTGAGGGGATGGTAATCATAGTGATGGTGGGGGCATGATTTGGGAGATGATTCTGACGGTGGAAATTGAGAGGCTCCCTAGCTCGATAGTGAATTTTTTTTTTATTGATCTTGAGCTAGATATTGAATTTGAGATCCTGATTTATTTATTTATTTTTGTTACATACATCTGAAATTTCGGTAAACAAATCACGAGATTTTGTTGCCAAGCCTCATCTGCATGCGTTTGTATCGTCCATAGATACAAGGGTGTATACCGTTCCGTATCACGCATGTGTAAGGATATTTGAGATTAATTTTAGACCCAAAGAGTTGAATTTGGTAACCTTTTTTTTATCCCGTTTACTAAATGGGAACTCAAATATAATGCTTAAAGTCCAGCTTGACCCCGCTCGTATAAACGATAAATAATAATTTATAATTATTTCTTATGCTATCAAAAATATTTAGTCTATTATAGTCGGGGATTTGTTATACTCTATTTTGTGATTGCTTGGGCTTGAAAAATGAAACTTTAATAAGGTTGAGCTCAGAAAGCTTGCGTATTATTCAAGTACGCGTGATCTCTAAAGGAGATTTTTGCCGTAGGCCTCCAAGGAATTTGGTCCCCCCGTATTATTCAAGCACATTTTATCACCTCAAAGCCAAACAGTCTTATTAAAAATAAGTATATTTAATTAATCAGATATCAAACACTTCCTTCTATTTTATGGAGTATTTGTTTTTGAATGAACATTCTTAGTCAAAGATATCTGTCTTTGCCTTCCAATCTATAGCGCGCATATACGTACGTTTGAATTGATCTCCAACGAAAATTTTTCTTTAGGGCTACAAGGAGTTTGGGCTGCATTTGTGGCCACACACACACACAAAGCTTGCGTACTCTAGCGCATTCTGTCACCTCAAAGCCAAACAAAGCCTTATTAAAAATGTTTAAATTTAAACGGATTTCTAACACTTACTTATATTATTTTGTATATGTTTGTCAACATTAATTCTAAGTCAAAACCAGATGTTTTTGCTTTCCAATAGCATACATTTGAACTAATCTCCGCTGAGATATTTGCCTTAGGCCTGAGGCCTCCAAGAAGTTTAGGTCGCCCCTGTGGCCATGTACACAAAGCTTGCGTAGTCAAGCGCATTTTGTCACCTCACAGTCAAACAAAGCCTCATATTAAAAGTATATCGAACTTTCTTTTTTTTTGAACAACAAATTTTTTTTTTATTAATCTTTGAAATTGAAAAGTATATGAACTTAATCGGATCTCAAACACTTCCTTCGATCTAGTTTATATGTGCTTTTGAGCAATCTTTAGTCAAAGCTGATGTCTTTGCTTTCCAATATACTGTAGTATACATCCGAATTGGTCTGTAATAACGAGTTTAATTTTGTCCTAGGCCTCCATGGAATTTGGGTCGCCCCCGGCCATGTACACAAATTAAGCTTGCATAGTCAAGCTCATTAATTCTGTCACTTCAAAGCCAAACAGGGTCTTATAAAAATAAATTATATATTTAATTTGATCTCAAAGACTTCCTTCTATTTTAATTCGATCGATCTCCACATTACTCTGTCTGTTAATGTTGGTTTCTCATGCAAATTTTAGGTGGACTTTTGTACGATGCAAGTCCGCGCCCGTACATATTTTGGTTGACTGAAGCTGCGTTTTTGCCATGATATTAGTTCTGGCCGGTGCTTGGTATGGCCAATTTTAATTATATGCACAAATAACCATCACATGCAAAACGAGTCTGGTTGCAATCATTCAAGCCCTGAATGGGATATTGTGTGAAAATGATGTAGCAGACGGTGGCTGGGCCATATTCCTCGAGGTTGAACCTGTAGTACTACTGCACCTGAATAATTTGCTAGAGTTTGGGAGGGTATTTCACACATGTTTTTATGGTGCGCGCAGTTTTTTACAAAGTTATAGAGGCCGGCCATGCGTGTGACCCAAAAATCCGTGCATTTGATTGAATATGAGCATCGGATTGGACTATATATGTACCTAGGGGCCGGGTTACGTATTTGGTATTAGTAAAAATTCTTATAGCTAGTCATGATTAATACGTACTGATCGATCGATATATAATCTCTTCAAGTATGCATGAGACTTACAATACGCGATCTGAGTCTGAGAGGTGTAGTTAATACTAGTATGCAAGATTATATATTCTGTTCATTTCTCTCGTTTAAAAAACGGATTCAAAGTGTCATTCATTTTTGAAGAGCATATTGACTAAAACCACGTAAACCACGTAAGGTAGTACTATTGACTAATATTTCATTGACTAAAACCACGTAAGGTAGTACTATTGACTAATATTTCATAGGCTAGGGGTAGACTAGTCAAAAAAGAAAAAAAGAACACCGAAGTAAAGTGAAATTTAGAGCTTGAAAAGTTTGGTAAACATCAAAGTAAAGACGATCAATGTTTCAGCAATAGTGAGTCATCCTTCGGGCTTTTTGGGTCTTTTTTTTGTTGTATTATATAGTATTATACTTTTTCTTATCTAGTCTGTATTTTTATATTTTTTAGATTTTGCTCGTTGAGGCGATAAATGTGATGTAAAAATTTGACTTGAATTTTATAAAATTAAAAGAAAACAATCAAAAAGATCATACCAAAAAGTCCCGAAAAAAGACCCTAAGGCTAGTCTGCATGCCTTTATAGCCAACAACTTTATGTGCTTTAAAAGTGCTAGATTTATTATCGTAAATTGCTCACCTAACCATTCAAAATATTATTTTTTTGACGGCTAACCATTTAAACTTGGCAAATACGATTCAGTATTTACTCTACATGTTACCATTTGATTTTAGGTTGATCCTCAAAGAAATTTCATTTGGTATTAGAGTTGAGTCATGGGCAGCCTCTATAGTTTGTTTGAGTCTCCACCTAAGCCAATTCTCTCACGCTACCAAGCTGCACGAGAGGAGAAGCGTTAAATTCTATCTTACATATATCACTCATCTAAGACACCCAAGTCGGCCAACTAATTTGGAGGCAATCCCATCTATTGCGAATTAATTTTAGATTGGACCCCTCTAAGAATTATGTTGTGCAAAAAAAAAATTACTAAAAGGAATATAATGGAACTTCAAAAAAAGAAAAAGAAAAGGAATATAATGGTGATCAGTGGCTCAGTGCTATCAAAACGTCTGTGTATGCCAATTCAAGCTCTCATTGGGTGGCCAAACAGAAACACAACATCGTGTAGGATCACACACACACACACAGAGAGAGAGAGAGAGAGAGAGAGAGAGAGAGAGAGAGAGAGTCGTCCCACAACCGACCATTGAACACTGTTTTTGAATGTTGACGGAGGTTTCAGATTTTTTGTTCCAAAAATATACAAAAAGTTTTTGTAATGTGAAACTTTATATAAAGTAAAGGTTTAATTTTGTTAAAAAATTATTGGCCTAATTTATTTTGCTTTGTTGAGCTACGTATCTACTAGACTAGACTCACAAATTTAAATAGATTTTCATTACTGTGACATCGCATGAATGACCCGATGCATAAAATATTAAAAAAAACAATTTGTATTTTAAAATATGTAAAATTTTAGGACATTTTTAAATGCAGATGGTTCAATTAATGAACCTCTAAAAGTCTAGTAAAGCCGCTCATGGTTAGGCTCAAGAGTGTCAGAGACAACAAGTCATGTATACCAAGCTTACATAGTCAAAAACATATTCGATCTGTAAGCTCAAAGCTACACAGAAACTTATTAAAATAAATACTCCCTCCGTCCCTTATTTAGAGTCTAGTATTCTATTTTGGGCTGTCCCTTAATAAGTGTTCATTTTGTAAAATTAGTGGGTAAAAATTGGTGCATTGTCTATTTTGTTCCTAAAAGTAGATTCCATTTTGAAAAATTAGTAAGTAAAAATGTAATGATGATGGGTAAGTAGGAAAAGTGGAGGAAAAAGTTGATGTAAAAGGTATAATGATGATGTCTTTTTAATATGTTGGATTTACGAAGCAGGACACTTAAAAAGAGACGGATAGAGTAATATTTTTTGAGGAATAAATTTAAGCGGATTTTACTTTGGCAACTCGCACGAATGATGTATGCATATGATAACAAAACATCAAATTAAATTTTAAAAAATACAAAATTGTAGTGCATTTCCAAACATAGAGGGTTCACTTAAACTAAGAGGGTATACTTAAATCCCTCAAAACCTAATAAAGGCTCTCTGGTTTTGATTAAGGGACAACTAGCCATGTACGTAACACCAAGCTTGCATAGTCAAAAGCACAATCTGTCACCTCAAAGCTAAATATATAGAACCTTATTTAAAAAAAAATTTTGATTTAAGTAAATTATGTATGAGACTGAATATTTTAGTGCATCTTTCAAAACCCGGACGGTACACTTGAATGCCTCAAAGCCTAGTAACACCGTCTTGGTTATGCTTAAGCGACAACTGGCCATGTACACCTAGCTTGAATAGTCAAAAGCACATTTTGTCACTTCCCAGCAAAAAAAAAAAAAATTACTTATTAAAAGAAATAAAATGTAGCCGGCAATAAAGTTTAGTAGATAAGTTTGTGACGGTATATTTCAGTGCATTTTTTAAATCAACATGGTACACTTGAACCCCTCAAAGCCTAGTAAAACCGCTCTAGTTATGCTTGAAGGACAACTGACCATCTACTTTGCATATATAGTCAACAACGCATTTTGTACCCTCAAAGCTAAATAGAACCTTATTAAAAGAAATAAATTTAGTCGAACAATAAATTTATGTAGATAAGTATGCGACTATTTATTTTAGTTATTTTCTTAAACACTAAGGGTTCACTTGAACCCCTCCGAACCATGGTTAGACTTACGGGGCCTAAAAGAGACAACTGGGCAATTGCACCAAACTTGCACAGTCAAAAGCGTATTCTATCACATAAAATCTAAAGAGAACCTCATTAAAAAAAAAAATTAGTTGGACAATAATCTAAGTAGATTTTGCTAAAACCCCCTCAAAGCCTAGTAAAGCCGTCCCTCGGTTAGGCTCAAGGAACGATTGGTCACGTACACCAACCTTGCATATATAGCATGTCCCCTCAAAGCTAAACACAACCACATTAACAACAAATTAATGAATTTAGTCAGATCTCCAACAGGTGCTATAATTTTGTTATTTGCTTATATTTGAATGTTCTTGATTAGTCAAGCTAGATGTACATCGATCTTTGCTTTCCAATAGCCAATTAATACTTAATTGAATCGCTCTTGAACAAATTACGAGTTTTCAACTTATACACATGGCTGTTATAAAAAACATATGCATGTGGGTATAAATAAATAAATAAATAAATAAAATATATATATATACACACACACTTCGAATTCCTAACCCCGGAGCCTAGCTATTACTAGCATTCTTATTTTTATTTTTCCTGGATACTCCTCAAAGAAATGGAAGGTCTGACCAAAATGTCAGAAAAAAATTCCTCAAGCATTTATTTATTTAATTTCTCCGTTCACAGTATAGGTGTGATGCACATGTTTAAACTACCAAAACCATATATATGCAAGCTGTTTTTTCAACTCCATTAATCCAAATCCAACATCCTAACTTGACGGATTCACCAAGTAAAGTGCATCACACCAACTAATAGTGGCAAAGTTAATTCTTAATGATATTGTTATCCAAATGACAAGCTAGCTAGCATTCATAAATTCAAGATCTCTAATCGTCACCAGAATATATTGTTATCCAAATAACAAGCTAGCATTCATAAATTCAAGATCTCTAATCACCAGGATAATTTTTACCAACTAAAGTTCTAACCCCTTTTATTGCTTTTTCCCGTTAATAATAGATTGACTTTTGACATAATTAATATTAACGATAATTCGATTAGTTGTAGTTTCTCAAGATAAATAGTAGCCTCTTGTCTACGTTAGCAAATATTGTTGTGGTAGTGGTTGTTGTGCCACCCTTGTCGTGAAGTCACATGGGGCTCACTCTAAACCCGTTAAATCACATACTTAAATGTTTTATTCAGAAGTAATTTGATTGTCCATGAAAGAAAAATATTGATAAAAATTCAAAAGTATGTGGTTGAATTATGTCTGTCTCCTTTAAAGAATTGAATTTTTTGATATGATTTCCAAAACTGTTGCGCGATAATGATATTTGATCAACTTCATTTGTACGTAATGAATGAATGTCCAGTCTGAAAAGGGCTCGAAAATATTGGTCTGTGCAAAGCTAATGAGTCAAAGGAATCGAAAAGGCCCTTTTAAATTGTCAAGACAACGTGAAAAACAAGAACGCGGCCGGTACTTACCATTGACTTAAATTAGTAATGTACTATTATTAGCCAATATGGACCCCAAAACAAGAACCCACAAGTATTTGCTATTCCCACTTGCAATCCTATACTATACCCCCCATCCACTTTAGTACTTTGTACTCCTGAGCATTCCTTTGTAATAATAATTACTATACAAATCTCAATTACTACTATAGTATTTGTACTCCTAAGTAGTTTTGGAAAACCACTTGCACTTTCTCTATATTCTCCTCAAACAATTATAGTATCAATTAGTTGGAACGTTAAGAATTATAGCTATTTGTAATTATATATACAAAGGTCAACCAGCCATTTTAGGCAGGCAAGCTCGTTTAATCAATTGTTCGTATATACAAATTGCAGTCAGGTTCGTTTGCATCTGTGATTTATACATACAACTCTGTATTATCTAAATTATCTTCTTATGCGTGATGTCGTCGAGAATAAGCTTTCATAAATATAGCGGCCAATAAATTTTTTAATTATTTTATTTCCGTTTGCAATTCTAATACCCATGGGCGGAGGTACTAATGTATAAATAGGGTCACTTGACTTCACTCATTTTGATTTTCTACAAGGATGTTCGATAGAATATGGCCAAATTTTGCCACATTGAAAATCTCTATGCTCCAACTTCCTTCAAATGCATACACTCCAAGCAATCGTTTCTTTTCCAAGAGTTGATAGTCTTGCGGATGAGACTGTATCATGCAACGTTTACAAAATGTAATAAGTCTCTAGGACCAATTTTAAAGCAAAATTAGTTTTATCAGTATATATATATTTACCTTATAATTAAATATTTTTGTAGATTACCAAACAATTAAAAAAAAAAAAACTTGCATATGGATCAAATTTTTAACCCCACTATCAAATTTTTTTGGCTCCCCCCCTGGTAATACCATCCAACTATAGTAGTTAAGGGATGTTTTGACTTAATAAATAATAATCGCTTTAGATTTTTTTGTCTTTTATTTAATTTTTTCCCGCCGCTTGTTAGTTTCTAGTCAATATTTTGTGGATTATTGATTTGCATCGACGAAATAAATATTAAAATTAAAAGGTTATGATGAAAATCTTTAAAACGTTAGTATAACATTCAAAATTTTTTACTATAATCTCATACTATTTGTTAATTCTTCAAGAGAAATCAATAATTCACAAAAATATAATTAACTAAGGGGAAGAAGACAAAAAATAATCCGAAAGGACCAACCACTTGCAATCTGTCTATATACAATTCTCCTCAACAATTTCCAATTAATGCGAACTAAGATTTTGTAGAGTTTGTATTTTATTAAATAGGATAGGACACCAAAAATCTGTATAATACTAGTATCTCAATTAAAGCAGGCAGAGGCAGCCATATGGACTGAGTATTTTGGTTGAGGGGATAGGATTAGGAGAAGAGAAGGTCTGGTCTACGCGGTTGCTGTCAAATTTGGAGAGAGCTTCGGAGAACTATATAAACAGACAAGGAAGCGGAGAGGCGATTTATATAAAGGCCCTACGGCAATCCGAACAACACGTATATCTACCGCTTATCTCTCATCTCTCTAACACATCCTTATCCATATTTTCTCTCTCTCTCTCTCTCTCTCTCTCTCTCCTCTACCACTTTTGTCTACTCCTCCTCTGCAAACCCATATCCTAACCACCATCTCTTCTTTAATTTTCGTCTTTTCTTTTCTCTCTATCTCTTGAGATTTTCCTCTTATCTGTACAGATCTTGATTTTACTACTACTTCTTTATTAACAAGCTCTGTTGATATTCCTTTCAATATCCCAGTGCGTATGATATGGCTTTGGTTTCTGCTTTGTTTGAGATCTTACAACGGCCCACAATTTGGGACGTATTGACAGAACTCATGGTGTTCATGGCCCCTCTCTGGGTTGCGACTATTGTTGGGGTTGTGGTCGGGTGGGCATGGAAACCCAAATGGGTTAATCTAACTACAGATTCGTTCGATTTTTCTTCACGTTCGAAAAACGGTTCTTCTTTGACAGAATGGCCGGCGTCCTTTTCTTGTTTGATTCCGTCGTCTTTGACTATTCCAAGCTTGGATTCACTGAAATTGCTATTGCCCAGCTGCATTTCTTGGTTACCCATCAATGGGTTAGAAGAGGGGAATTCCACTCTGTCTCCAAGCACAACCGTTGACTGCAGGTTAGTTGGTGTTTTCCAATTATGATACTTCCAAACATTTGCTTAACAAAGATTTTTCTTGGTCAAATTTAAAAAAGTTGAAATTTTTAGCTATCCATTGATTGTCAGAAGATGCGTTTCCAATTCAAAAAGTTAGTATGATTTTCAGTGTTAGAAATTTCCGAGGGTTAGTTGGCACAAACTTTGACTGCACGTTAGTTTGTGTTCTTCAATTATGGTACTTTCTTGGACTGCATTCAAACATTTGCTTAACAAAGATTTTTCTTGGTCAAACCTTCAAAAGTTGGAATTTTTAGCTATCCATTGATTGTAAGAAGATGGGTTTCCAATTCAAAAAGATAGTATGATTTTCAATGTTAGAAATTTCTGAGGGTTGAATTGTACTTGTTCAGTTCATCAAAGCCGGAAAAAGCAGAAACGGCCGTGGTTGGTAAAGATGACTTGGAGCATTTATGCCGAATTGTAGAGGAGAAAGACGGCGGCCCTGCTTGGATTCAGATGATGGATCGATCCACACCTGTTATGAGTTATAGAGCTTGGAGGAGAGATCCTGAGGTATATTTTCTCAATTTCAAGATGTTCTTATTCCACTTGTAGATTAGTGGAATATATTAGCCGGTCTCAAGCCTGGGAAAAAAACTCTGTTAGATCCTTATAACATGAATCCGATTATGAATAAAACCTTGACAGAATTGAAATTGGATTCATGTACCTGACCCTAATTGATTGGACCTTAAGGATCGGTTTGATTTGGTTTCGTACTAGTGGTCTAAGTTCATTGGTCAGTTAGGACTCAAGGCTCGGTTTAATTTGGTTTGGTACTAGTTGGTCCTTTAGGAACAAACACGTAATAATAATGCATACCCTACTATACCTATCTTCCTGTCAAGATGTTTATATTGCCCTGAACTTTGGTATTAGTCTAGATGGGGAACCCTAGTTCTAGTTTTCATTCCTGCTGGATGCCCCCTCTGAAATTATGTTCAATCGCTGCTCATGTAATCTATTCATATGACTCAGCCCTGATGGCTTTCATGGTTTGTTCCAGAATGGGCCCCCGCAATACCGTTCCAGCACAATCTTCGAGGATGCCACTATTGAGATGGTGAGGGATTTCTTTTGGGATGATGAATTTCGAATGAAGTGGGATGACATGCTTACGCATGCTGAAATTCTAGAAGAGTGCCCCACCACAGGAACCCTAGTAGTTCAGTGGGTGCGCAAGGTACGAAGGGCGAGCATTTCATTTTCCCATGGATCTTCTCATGCCTTGTTCATCTAGAACACGTTGGCTTACATGTTCTAATGTTGCTTTATTTTCCTTTTTTGTGTCCCACAGTTTCCCTTCTTTTGTAGCGATAGGGAGTACATTATCGGCCGTCGGATTTGGGAATCAGGACGATCATATTACTGTGTTACAAAGGTAGGTTCCTTTGACCAGAAATTGCCCTTGTGCATAGTGTATTTCTGAATTGTTTCCTTGTGCATGATTCTAGTGCTACTTGATTCATTGATACTGTTAAAGTTTGTCCCACACGGTTAATTATTTCATCCAAAAGTAGTAAATGAGCCCAGCCGGCCTCTCCACTCATTGCCAATTGATTTTGAGTTGGATGCTTTAACTGATACATCAATGAGAAATGGTTGTTTTTGGTTCATTTTATTTTCATGATGCTGTATAAAGTGTAGTTTAGTTGGTCAAGAAATTGTTCCTTGATAATCGCATTCATGTGTCACTTAACTTGTTTTAATAAGTGTTTAGTACGGAGTATAAGATAAGTAGCATGGGTAGAATCATGCACATTGAACATATTTTCCAAGAGTACCACATAGGAGTCCAAAATTGTAATGCCCTTGTAACTATTTTGACAGCCCCACTCCTACCTCAAATGAAACAGGCATAGGCTCACAGGCTCAACACACACAGAAAGCATGGTGGGCACAATCATGTGTAGAAACTATAATAGTTGAATATAGTGGATAAATATGACATGTAACAGTTAAAGTTACACAGTAAAAGGGGAGATACACAAGTGATGCTGGAGCAACATCTGCATCTGTAGATATCTAAGCACCTTGTGTATCGAAGGGGATCCGTTAAGCACCTTGTGTATCTAAGCACCTTGTATGCATAGATAGGACTGGTTTTGCTATCTGGATAGAATATAGATATTCGTACCTTCTAGTTTTTTGATTTATTTATTTCAGTTTATTTCTTATTGTAAACTATATGGGAATTAACTGATTGTCTGTTTTTCTTTATTTTTTGGCGTGTTTAGGGAGTACCGTGCCCCTCTGTACCCCGGCGCAACAAACCAAGGCGTGTTGATTTGTATTATTCAAGTTGGCATATACGAGCAGGTAATTACTTCCTCAAGAATTGTTTGAGCTAATTAGTGTAATGGTGATCAAGGCTTGCTTGAAGTTTATGGCGGCATAAGCTATTTTGTTGAGGCAGTTGCTATTTAAATGAGTTGATTGGAAGAAAACCTCGAAATTAATTGGGGCTTGTTTGTTTGGCATATGATTGTTTGAGTATTTTTCTAGAAAGTAAAAAACCTCCTCCCTTGGGTTTAAAACTATTGTGAAAGGGAAATGATTTACTAACAGTCTAACTTCCACATAAGGTAAAGATCATTTCAACACCATATTTGCTTGCATCACTCTCCTAAGTAGTAACACGTAATTGCTACCATTAAGGAATTCTATAGCAGCTCTTGTTGTTTCTATTATGCGAATTTGACTCCAAAGGAAACACTTACTCCCCCTTCAAAGTCCCAATTCTTTCTGGTTTCTCAACTCTTTCCGTATCTAAGCTGTTTGTACTTGTATATTTCTCAGTTGAATCAAAGAGGGGAGATGGCCAGCTGACTGCTTGTGAGGTGTTACTCTTCCATCATGAAGAGATGGGAATACCTTGGGAAATCGCAAAGCTTGGAATCCGACAGGGCATGTGGGGAGCTGTCAAGAAGATAGAACCTGGCTTACGTGCATACCAGAGAGAGAGAGAATCCAGTGCCCCACTATCACGGTGTGCCTTCATGGCTCAGATCAACACTAAAGTTAGCGCAGACTATCTGGATTCTTTGGAAAGCACAAGAAGCAGTTCATCAGAGGTTGAAACCCTGAATTCATCCGAAGAGAAGCCAAGGAGGAACATACCGAAGCTTCTAGTCATTGGTGGGGCCATAGCGCTCGCTTGTAGTCTCGACCGAGGACTTTTGACAAAGGCTGTTATATTTGGGGTGGCTAGAAGGTTTGGAAATATTGGGAAGAAGTTGTGATTGGTATGCTTTTGCATCTGGTCCACAGATGCCCTGCTAGAAATCTTTGCTTTTGCTTCGGGTGAGGAATTTTCGGATTCTGGATCTCCTCCTCCTTAAAAAGATGGAAGAGGTTTGGATATTTTTACCTTTGACCCGTGAGGCAGCTAAATGTAGGAAAGAGGTAGAATTGTATAGTTATGTTCAGCTAAATGGAAATGCCCATTGGGGGATCTCATGCTGCAAACTAAAAGACACATTCATTTTATTTTCTCTCATTAATTTTGTTTGTTTTTTTTTTTTTCGCCCGCTTTTTCGATCAAGACTTGCCGAAAAAATAACAGGCAATGTTTTCATCAATCACCGCATAAAAAATAAAAACGAAAACAAAACAGAAACTAATCAAGGCTTAGATGTAGGCCTTTTTAGGGGGATTCGCAGATCACTGCAAAGGAAGATTTGTTAGAGTACCTTGTTTGCCTCCGGTGGAACTAATTACGAGCGCGGTAGTGTGGGGCTTTTATCGGTTTTGTTCACTTGCTGTTCCCAGAACCACCTACTCTCTCTCCATACTATTTTCAATAAGTTCTCTTCTCTCTACTCATTACTCTCGTCTTTCTCTCTACTTATTACTCTAAAATCAAATCCTCTACTCCTTACTTTCATTTCTCTATCTTTCTCCCCACTTATTACTTTAAAATCTCAAAACCTTTACCAAACAACCTTGCTTGTATTGTAAATTCATTGAAAGTATTGGAAGAGACAACAAAACAACTGGAGATAAGAAGCTATAGCAAACTCGAATACAACTCGGTAGCACTTTGCCGGCGGAATCTCAAACAAAAAACAACAGCGTGCACACACACTATCATGAAAGTAATTGGGATACAAACGAGTTCAAAAAAGGGGACGGGAGAAAAATATCTGATTACAGCTTTTGATTATTGAGCAGAAAACAAGAAATCTGACACTGAGATATTAGACATGAGCAGTGCCTTGAGTGAATTGGGGATCCTCGCATCTGTACCGCCCGTCAGGGCCAATCCCAAAACCTTTAGGATCTGCAAAGACATTCTCTAAAAGCTGAGGTCTGGGTGGAAGTGGGCTTGCATCTGCGAATTCCACAGCATCTTCCATCATCTCATCAATCTTTTTCTCTATGGCTTTCAACTCATCTTCCTTTACAAGATTGTGCTCAAACATGTACTTCTTCAAGGCTGTGATGGGATCTCTTGTTGCATAGTGAGACTTCTCAGCTACAGAAAGGAGAATGTTGTCAAAAAATTGAACCACAAATTCATAATAGACATTCAAGACGGGAAAACATGACATGCCTAATACCTATAATCCGGTACGAAATTCCTACTAGTTTCTATTAAACGAGCAAGCAAAACTGTTTCTCCAACTTGTACAACTACTGTTATGTTCTACATGACAGACTAACAAGTATGCTGAAAATAATTGAGGGAAAATTAGAGAAACGAATGATAAATACAAGGGAGTTAATTTATTTATTTTTTTCTGGAAATGAAATACAAGGGAATCTAGGACTCGCAATCAGAGCAAGGATGTCATACAATGACCACGCACATATTTGTCATTTAATATCTGTAAGCCACGTGGGAGAACAAGAAGCCATCTATGTCCGACCTATTTATGGACTCAAAATCCGAAGTCAACATGGTAACCACTCATCTTCTGTATATAAGTCTATGATAGCTAAAAATAAAAGAAAACTATACTCTCACGAACTTGCAAACTATCTTTAGAATCTATTTTCGCCAAACAATGTTGCAATCAAGTTGACGGTGTCCACAGGCATCATCTAAATATAATTGAAGTTTTGGATAGTTAAATTTATGGTTTGGAAAATCAGTAAATCACAAAGACGAGCAATATATCCATTCTCATTAAGGACATTAGGGTTAACAGATTAGAATCTAATACGTGGCAAAGTTTAACAATTTTACAGTAATTGAGTATAGAATCCGAATGATATTGCCAAGTCAACTTTTTTTGTCCACCTCAAGAGACCATATTAGTGTACTTACGAACAAAGACAGACACAAGAAACAACGGCTATCCGTAATTTAAAAACGAGTCACCCATGTCATGCAAAAATCTTTTCCAAGTTCTGCGTATTTTTTTATTGGAAAACTAAGAAAGAATCCAAAATCTTACAAATATATTAGTCATAAGGAATATGGAGTACAAACTCAACTTGCATATGACTTGAACGACATGTGGTATTGTGCATAAAATTGCCAACAATAAAGTACATATCACCTGAACCTAACAGTGTCAAGTTATCCTAAATTTTGCAAGAAACCAAGTACTTAGGAACTTTGAACCTAAAACCCAGACTACTTTTGAAAAAAGCCATTTTAATTGCATGAAAACGTCTTAATAAGTACTCCATCGTCATAAAAACAACTGGAATATAATACTAGACCGGATCAGAAAGATTCGAAGGTCAACCTATTTGAAGTTCAAAATCTTCCACGACAGTTAATGAAGCAAATGATTCCACTATGTAAATGAGATATATAAGTTCATTTCGGATGAATTCCTGAATTTGAAATCACAAAGGTTTCGGAACGACCATAAGAACTAAGAAGTGATTATTGAAATACCATATTCAAACGGCAGAAGATAAAAAAAGGCACGTGTATACTTAACAACTACAATATCTGACAAACAAAATGTACCAATTGAAGAGGAGACAGATTCAAACTGACTATGAGTTCAATTCATGCTTACCAGGGTCACGAAGCTCATCAGGATCAGCCAATGAGTGTCCCCTAAACCTGTATGTCTCACATTCAATCAAGCTTGGTCCCTCCCCTCTCCTGGCCCTCCCAATGGCCTCCTTAGCCACCTCTCTCACTTTTAACACATCCATCCCATCGACATGCACTCCCGGCATCCCAAATGCAGGACCCTTCTTCCAAATCTCAGGGTCAGAAGTCGCCCTCAAATGGGACATCCCGATTGCCCACAAATTGTTCTCCACCACAAACACAATAGGCAGTTTCCACAGTGCTGCCATGTTCAAGCACTCAAAGAACTGGCCATTATTACAAGTACCATCCCCAAAGAAAGCCAACGTCACATGATCAGAATCCGCCTCTTTCAGCACCTCTCTCCGGTACTTGGAGGTGAATGCAGCACCAGTGGCCACTGGAATTCCCTCGCCGATGAAAGCAAAACCACCGAGAACATTAAACTCTTTGGAGAACATGTGCATGGACCCACCCTGTCCACGGCAGCAGCCAGTAGTCTTGCCAAAAAGCTCGCTCATGACTTGGCGTGCAGGCACACCTTTACTGAGGGCATGAACGTGATCGCGGTAGGTGCTAACAACAGAATCTTCCTTGGTTAAGAGTTTGATGAAACCTGTGGATACAGCTTCTTGGCCGTTATACAGATGAACAAAGCCAAACATTTTGCCTCTGTAATACATCTGCGCACACATATCTTCGAAACCCCTGCCCAACACCATGTCCTCGAATAACTCCAAGCCTTCCTCTCTTGTGATCAGCTACAAAAGCACAAATTACAACTCCAAATCAAGAAAAGGGAATTAATAAAGAGGTTGGCAAGTTTAAAGATCAAACAGTAAGTTTGAATTTTGACCAGAGGTGGAGGAGCTAGATTTGAGCTTACATAAAGCATGCAAATGTTAAAAGATTGAAATTCTAACACATGACTTGAATTAGAAAAGCTTCATGCATTCAAATTAATTGTCTAGAGAATGAGAGAATTGTATTGCCTAGGCAACTTTCATGCGTGCAGCTGAAGTAGTCATACACTAGTTTTCCAAAAAACACAAAAGGAAACCTATTGTATTCCTATTGATCCAACGGGTCTTAGACTCTCGCATACATTTATGATATTCAAGAGGTGTGGTGTGTCACATGTTAAATAGAAAGGTAAAAGCAAAAGGCACTTTCGTTCCAAACAATTAAAAAGCAATCCGAGACCTTTAAACAACACAGAGTCCCAAGGAACATGGAGTACAAAATTGACCTGCGTATGACATGAACAATTACTAATCTACTCAGGAAATTGTCCGAACTAATGCACGCCTCAAGACATCAATGTGAAGTTATCTGTAAACATCTACAAAAACTCACAGATAATTTGCAAATTGAAACCTAATCCATGAGTCCTCCTTCAGATATTAAATTAATAAACATATTTCAACTGCATTTAAACGAAAATAAATGATTTCGTTAATTGGACACCACGTCAAAGCAAGATCAAGCCAAGTAGATTTCAAAAATATCCAATGATACTATCTCCATCCCAATCTATTTGCCCACTTTTAAGACTTTTAGATGTCCCAAAATGTGAGTCAATTTAACTTCTGAATGAACCGAATTTCCTATTTGCCTTTTCTTTTTTGAAATAATAATATTAACTTTCCCTCTCCTTGTTTGGTTCTCAAAAAAGAGAAGGGAAAATTTCAAATTCCAACTCAACATTTCTCTCAGTCTCTTCAATTTACCCCCTCATTCCCTTCTTAATTATTTTCTCTTACTATCCCCAAGTTCCAAACAGAGCCTAAATCTTGGAAAAGTTGAATCTTTCTATGTGTAATCATAGTGGTCCCTAAAGAAATTAGATTAACAAACAATCCCATTATTATGCATTCAAGTTAGATACTTTGGTTCAGGTAAAATCACAAAGGTTGTACAATAATTCAACATGAAACAGAAGGAAAATCGTTCACCAGAATGGATTGAATTGGTTGTAACATAAGAATGAAATGCTTACCGGATCGGAGCCGGAAAAGGGAATGGAATTGGTCCTTTTTTTCTTGACAACATCGGAGACGGCAACGATGGTTGATTGGCGGCGAACCGGAGCAGATGAAGGAACCGGGCGGAATTCACGGCCTGATCCGAGGAAAGGTGAGGTGGGTTTACTGAAAGGGTTATTCGTAGTGCGATGGAGAGGTTGATTCATAGTTTTGATTGCGGAGAAAGCCGAAGCCATTGCGTCGGCAGATGAATGAATTAGTGTGTCACCAAGGTGTTTGATAAGGGGTCTCAGAGAGACAAGGGGAGAGAGCTTTGTTTGCTTGCACTTTGGAACGAACGAGCTTCTTGTTGCGAGATGACAGAGAAAGGGGGAGAGAGAGTTTAAAGCGGGGGCGGAGAAAGCGAGGGAGAAGTTTGGTAATTGCAGGTGTTACTAACGGGGGCATAGAGTCAAACAATCAAGAATGCCACGCACACGAAATCAGTTACTGGGGTTGATGATTCAAGCAAGCCGGAGGTATCATGTTCTGCTTGGGAAATAAATACTGTAGTATTTATTTTTTGATTGAAAAATGATGTAGTGTGAGAGAATCTGTCTTAGAGAAAAAAGTACATAGTCTCATTTGGCTTTAAAAGTGGAATAGTAATTTTGTTTTTGTTTTTGTTCAAAAAAAAATTGCATTTGTTAGTTTTACGCATAGTTGTTAATCCCGTTCCGTACCGGCCGGTACGTACCGATTTTGAAAAAAACCGGTACCCTAACACCCCAATACCGTTCCGGACCAAATACCGGTCGGTACCGGCCGTTTCGGGAAATACTGGCCGGAAAACGGTTACCGGAAATTCCGTCCGGAATTTTGCAGAGGAAAAATGTTTTTGTTCTTTTTTTTTTGGTTCTCTGGACTTAAGAAAAAAATAATAATAAAAAAAAAGTTGCCGGTTTCAGAATTTTAGCAAAACGTGCTTAACCATAGTACGTGCGCGAGGCTTAAATCCCGGATTTGCACCCCCCTGCGCATGAATAACCCGTGACGCGCACCCGGTTAATTGGTTTCCGAATCAGTTTTTCCAAATTGCCTTTGGCCACGGCACATTTTTCCGAGCGCGCGAGACTTCTTATTGGGTTCTCATTCACAAGATCACTAGTGTGCAAAGTCATTTAAAGTGGAAAAGAATTTTGTAACTAAGCAATGTAGGACTAGAGAATCTCTAGTAGAGATATTTTATGATGAATTGTATGATATGAGAGATTTTTTTGAATTATAATTATATATAATTATTATATATATTGTAGTTGCGGTAAATCCCAAACGGTACCCGGTACCTGACCGGTACCCGGTACGTACCGTACCAGTAGGAAAATCGGTACCCTGTCCGAAACGGTATTCAGAACTATGGTTTTACGTCAAACTTTTGTGACTTATTGATTTGTCTCGGTGAGAGAAATTGAAAAAATAAAAAATTTTGATCGAAACTCAATTTTTTTCAAAAAGAGACAAGAATAAATAAAAAAGGTTGACTTATTTTTGTTTTTATTCAAAAAATTATGTGTTTCGATCAAAATTTACTTTTCCGGTTCCTCTCGTCAAGACGAATCAATAAGTCACAAAAGTTTGACGCAAAACAAACAAATGCAAAAAAATTTGAATGAAGACAAAAAAATAATTCACTCAACTTTTTAATCCAAACCCATCTAAGAAATAGTAAGAACCTTAGTGGAATGAGGCCTAAAAGTCACATAATACACATGCGGGAACGAGAGCGCGAACGCATCTTTCCCAACCCACTACAATTTGTAAGTGCGAGGATTAAGAGAGCAAGCGCAAAGCAAGAATTGAAAGTGGGTGCGAAGTTATCATAGTCTTGTTATTCCTACTGCTACTACACCTATCACTGGTGCGTAGATTTCGTATGATGAATTCGTGATGGATCATGTTACATTTTGCGTCACAGTAGAGATCAGTGAAAGATTATCAAATTAAGTCTCGTTTGACAATAGTGATAGATTGATAAGACTCGTCAAGAGATAGGATTATGATTGGGATTGGTAATGAGAATGGATTGATAATAAGTATGTTTGTTTATGATAGGATTAGATGATGGGATTTGATTGATAGAAGAAGTTGGGAATGAGAAGAAGTTGGGATTGGATTATGAATATCAAGTCCCAATGGGTATTGCTAATATCTCTTAAAGTCCGGCTTCTTCATCCCATAAGATTCACAATCAGAAGCCATTTGTGTTACCAAACAAGAAATTAATAATCCGAAGAAACTATTAGTACAATCCCATGACCAAATCAAGTTATCAACCGGGACCTTAGAGAATCTTGGTAGGGACAAGGGTGAAAGATCATCAAATTAGAGAATCTTGGTAAGACAAAGGAACAACGGAACAAGCAAAAGGAGACATATGGGCTTAGATGGATACTTCAAAAATTACTAAATTAGTAGTATTAGAAATCTACTTTGATACTTTATTTTACATTGAAAAGCTAATGATAATATCTTGTGGTGTAGTACCATATTTTTGAATGTTTGTCGTTATATTACTTTTTAAGTATTTTATTATCTTGATAACGTACTCCAACAGATTATTCAACTATCAAATCACTTTTTATAAGATGATTTGAGATTTAAAGTTTGCTATTCAAAAGTCAAATTTGGAGAGAGAGAATTGCGAAGAGTTTTTAGATTTGCAGAGTATGTAGAAGCAAAATCTTGCAAATGTGAAATTTCTTAAAATTCAATATTTGAAGATTCTGCTAGAGATAATCTTAAACAAGTTTCGAATTGATTTTCCGCCACATTATCAAAAATCTTTCTCACAATTAATAGAACTCGGCCATAAGTTTCCCATTTAATTTAAATATTCGATAACTATAGTTATGCCCATGCGATGCACACAACAACATATATACAAGAAATATTCACTGGCGTAAACCTGCATGACGTAGTGGAAAATCATTTCTTAGTTGTAGTGACATAATGTTTTTCTACACCGATCAACAACATCAATCTCCTCCATAGAGAGCAAGGGAAATAACGAAAGAAAATTTAAAGGTTAAAGTTTGAGATTAAATTATTTACGCCGTAGGTATAAATATTTGTTTCCTTCAAATCAATTACTACATTGTGCCACGTTTAATGTTCTATTAATTAGGACCACTGTAATTGATTTTGAGAAAATAAATGTTTACACCGCCGGTGTATCTAATTTATTCTCTTAAAGTTTTGTTAAAGATCGAAATAACTTGAGAGTTGTCAAAAGTGTTCAAGTTTTGGTTAGGGAAAATGGCGGTCCAGGACGTGTTTTGATAATTAATATCCGTCAATAACATTTTCAGCATTAACATTAGCGGGCATTAATTATCAAAACATGTCATTGGCCGTTATTTTCCCTTTTGGTTAAATGTTCAATTATGGGACAGGGATTGGAAGGACTAAAGAAAATAGAGAGTGAGAGATGTGGAGGAGGGATGTCAGAATGGAGTGCGGTGAGATCAAAGTTGTCAATTCCGTATCGGCAAGCGTTACTGTTTTTTTATTGGGACGGTACATGTTGGTACTGGTGTGTATCTCAGTACCGTTCCAAATTGACTGCAACATATATTTTATATATATACGAATAACCAAAAAAAATTTAAGTAGAGAAATAAACGAATTCTAATGATTTGATATACCTTAACATCAGTCCTAAAATTGAAATGGTTAATATATCATAGACTCTAAATTTTGTTGAATTATCTTAAAATTCAAGTTTTTTTTTAGCAAGAGAAAAAAAACACAATTCTTCTGTGTCAACCGAAATTCTGGCTCAAATTGGGATAAGCTGATACGTTTAGTACATGCCAATATTTTGGATGGTATAGAACACCTAAGTATGTGTACCATTTTATTGCAGATACATACATACCGGTCAGTACAGTACGTAATTGACAACAAGACCACTCTATGTTTTATATATTTCCCAAACAATAAAGGAAATATCAGAATTCGGAAATTTGGAATAGCCTTTTGAAGACTTCTCAACCATTACTATTACAATATTTGTAATTCATTTGTGTATAGTGTTGGTAGATGGATCATAGAATTAGGTGCAATTTGGACATGATAGATTATGTGGGTTGGGCTGATCCTGGGCTTAGTTTGCTCCAATCCTGTGACTTCAACCATGCCAGTCAAAGTCCACAAGAATTTTAATTAGAAGTGGACTGCTCTCTTTTTTTTTTTTTTTCTTTTTTTTTTTAAAACAAGGTACTGCGTTAGGAAGAAATCATAAACCGAGTTCTAGGAAAAACGCTGCTCAAGGCAGTTAGGCATCTGAATACTTATTTTCTGCTTTACAAAATAGGTCATTCTTTCACAATACATCAACTTTAATTCAAAAATAAATATAAATACTTGTTTCCCTTAGCGAAACGGGACCTTTGGAATGAAAATTAAACAACTAGACTATAATGAGGTAAAGAGAGACTAGCAAGCCAATGCGTTGGCACAAAAATTTGCTTCTCATGTTTCACTTCACTCTCGAGAAGCATTGACCTGCAATCAAATATAATTTTGCTAAGTTCATGATTCCCAAGTTTATCATCTTGGAGCAGCTGGGCAGTTGCCATAGATCATCCGTCTCGACAAGGATTCCCTTCAACTCTCTGTCAATTGCTAACTTGAGGCCTTCCCCGTAAAGCCCAGCACTTAGTCATAACTAGTAAAAGAGAATTTTTGATGGAACCCACTACCCACATACCCTTGTCATCTCGAATGAGACCACCCGTCTTGCCTGATTTGGACTGCTCCTTGATGACCAGATATCGGCTTTGACGGCGCCTCAAAGCGTGACAATGTGACCTTGCCTTTATATTGTAGAAATTTGGCATGATTTTACGTTTTTGAGCATTTGCAGTATTTTTCGTCCAAATGGTGGTCACTTCTGTTCAAACGATCGTCTCGGCTGATAAAAACCCTAGGTTATAGTTGTTTTTGTCCGGATGGGGGCTCATTCCCCCAAACGGCCAGGGTCAAATTTGGAGGTTTTTTTACTTGGTTTTGTGTAGGCCATCTAGACGGACCGCGTCATTTTGTAACCCTCTATAAAAACATATTTTAGGGTTTTAATGCTTGGTGAGAGTTACACACTTTGAGAGCAGCCTAAGGAGATCTGAGAGAGCACACTGAATTGAAGCTCTTTGACCTTTGTTCTTCGTGATTAGGGAAGCCTTTTGTTGCGTGACTGTTCGTGGGGTTGGTTTACATCCCCAATAAACCGAACCACGTAAATATGTGTCTCGTTTATAATTGTTTGTGTTTCTCTTTTCCTTATTATGCGATTTGATTGAATTCTCGTTTACTACGCTCATATTACACCTGTTTATGATTTGTTTGTCGCTTTTGAACATAGGAGTATTTGAAGAACTCATCCGAGATGAGACTGATTTCTTTTTACGTATGATAGAAAGTAACAGACGAACCAATATTACATTAGCAATCCTTTTCAACTAGTATAATACACAATTTGAATGAGCATGAAAAGCTGTTGTCCAACTGAAACTAAACCCTTTTTTTTTGTTTTTTTTTACAAGAAAACTAAACTTCAAACAATAAAAGAATGGAGAAAAATCATTAAGGGCATCAGATTTTTCCATACCACATAGATATCCCTAATTGCACATATTTGTATCTCCCTGGCCCTGTTAAAACACATGATCAAAATCTTGCAGTTCTAATTTACTGCTGCTACCAAGGTGCTTTTTCATCTTCGTTTAGAAAGAGACAAGGGTCTCGAAGCAGTTCAACCCGTCTAACTCCGGCGCAAATCGTGCAGCCGCCCCTTTTTGCTGCTGTTGCCTACTCCTCCTAGTGCAGGCGGCTGCTGCTGGTGGCGGTGACGATTTCCCTTCTGTTGTGCTACTATTACCACTGTTGTTCTCCGTCGTCTTTATAATCTCCCTGCTCTGTTGATGAGATTTAACGCCCCCGTCGCACTTGCTCCAACTAGAAGGTTTTAATGAAGCTCTGACACTCTGCCCCAAGATTTCAGCACAAACCGCATCGAACGAACTGAATATCGAGTTCATCCTGTCCTGAGTGATTCTAAATATACCCCTTGAGTGCTCTGATTGATTAAAAAAGAAAGATTGAGAGAGAGAGGATTGAAGAAGGGAAGGGATGAGAGTTTTAGGCAGGGAAGGGAAGAGAGAAGTTTGATTTTAGAAGTACGTCATTGGAAGAAATCACTATATATAGAGAGGGAGAAGGAGAGAGGAGTGAATTTGGAAAGGAGTGGGATTTGGTTGGATTCGTAGTTGTTTCCTATTGCTGTTGAGAAAGGCGTGCGAGACTGGTTCTGAAAATTATGGTCAAACCGTTACCTTAGCCGCCGAATACTACTGGGCCAACACCCTTTCTTTAGTAGCAGTGATTTGGATCTACCTTACAAAAAATCAAAAGAGCACCGGTGGAGGTACTTCACGCTTAATTTCTGCTTTAAAATAATGAGCCACCACCAGTTTTCAAGACGCGCATGCTTTAAGGAATGGGCGAGCGGATGCGAGTACGGGAGCGCGAACGTGAACGTAAAAACGTTTTTTTCAAAAACCTCTTCAACAATTGAAATTTGTGAGTGCGAGGATCGAGAGCGCGAACGAAAAGCAAAAGTTGAGAGCGAGAGCGAATATCGTTTTGAAAGACTTTGCGACTAAGAATTTATGAGAGTTGATTTTACTTTGACGGAAAAATCTGGATGGAGGGGTTCCACATGTTGAACGGTTCTTATTGAAAGAGTAAAAGGAAAAGGCAGAGCGTGCCGTCTTCGGAATTTGGAACTTGGATGCTATCATGCTACATGAGAAAATTATGGCTCTTGGGGCCACAAGACGGGCTGGAGGCATGAATCTGACGGTAAAAGGCACCACATAATTTACGCCTTCAATTTGGCAACCGATTCTTCTCTCTTTTTTAAAGTTATATATTAGAAGACAAATGCTAAAGTTTTTCATATCATATATACTACTACGTAGTACTGAATAAGAAAGACAAACATGGACTATATGGATAGTCTAAAAATCACTTTCCAGTTTCCATTGGGACGTACAGAAACTTATGTGTCGAACACTTATGTGCCGAGAAGATTTTCGGCAGTTGAATTTAAAACATAAAAAAAATCACATAATTCAACGGCCGAAAAAAATATTGGCAATAGGAGATCGGACTGTTTCCACCACCATCACTTCTTTTTTTTTTACTGTACTAGTTTGGTAGAATAAGGGTCACGTGCATGAACTTGCAATGTTTTGAGTACTCCTTTATAAAATGTTTATGCTGCTTGCCTTTCCAAGAAAACCAATATTTAATGCATCTTGCAAGCTATGATTATTTGAATCACAATTTTGGGAAAACCTTAAAAATAAAAATAAAAAAAATAATAATAATCACCTTTATTTACTTTGGTGAGGATGGCAAATCCAAATGGGCACGATGATGATGCCAGATCCGATGCGGTGTCCAAGTGAGAACTAGATAAGCTTTAGCATATTTCCCGTTATAGCCTAAAAGCAAGAAAATTAGGTCAAAATTGGATGGCCTTCAACTAGTACTAGCATTTGTCCCTTTAAAAAACGAGCAATAGAATGACATCAAACCCGGGATAAGGTCGACCACCTTACGAGATTTCTTTAATTACTGTAATTTTTATTTTTCAATTATTCTAGGACCACACCCAAAACAAACACCCATATACACTCCCACACACACAAGTGTGTGGGCTCCACACACACTAGACACTCTAGTGTGTGTGGAGCCCACACACTTGTGTGTGTGGGTGTGTATATAGGTGTGTGTTTTGGGTGTGGAAGTAGAATTACTCTCTTTTTTTTTGGGGGTTGGGGGGGGGGGGGGGGTGTTCTTTTTGCTCTTTCCTTCAATCCCACACATGGAATTGCAGAATCAGCCCATATGATCTTTTTCTTCAGATTGTAGCAAAAGTACGGGGCGAAATTCTCTCTCATGGACAGTGGCGATGGAGGTGTTCTTTTTGCTCTTTCCTTCAATCCCACACATGGAATTGCAGAATCAGCCCATATGATCTTTTTCTTCAGATTGTAGCAAAAGTACGGGGCGAAATTCTCTCTCATGGACAGTGGCGATGGAGTGCTCATCATGGACAGTGGCTACCTCGTAAGGGCCCGTTCCAGAACCGAAATAAGAACTTATTTTTTGTCTAATAAGGCTCCGTTCCGGAACCAAGAAAAAGCCCTTATTTTTTAAGAAGGCAATTTTAAGCTCAAATATTATGGACTTATTGAAATTTAAAAATATGCAATATGGATCTGTTTTGAAAGATCTCATTGAGATCTTTAATACGATGCAAAAAAAAAATTGAAAAATTATTTTTTGTTTACTTTATTTTTGAGTTTAAAAATATGAAATAAGCTGCTTATTTTTTAAGAAGGTTTCTGGAACGGGGCCTAAGAAGCCTTGTTCCGAAAAATAAGAAGGTTGGTACTTATTTTGGAAGAATTTATATAGGTACCGATCGGCCGGAGAGGGAAATTGTACCCACGGCGGCGCCGGGCCATCTCCGGCCACCGGACGGCCGATCCGAGCCGTCCAAAAATTCTATAAAAAAAAGCCAAGGAGGCTAACATGGGAATTAATAGCATCCGAGGTGTGTAGGGTGCTTGATCCGAGCACCCCTTTCTCGTGTGAAATCATATACACAAAAAAGGGGTGCTCGGATCAAGTATCTTACACACCTCGGATGCTGCTAATTCCCGCGTAGGCCCCCTTGGTTTTTTTTTATAGAATTTTTGGACAGCTCGGATCGGCCGTCCGGTAGCCGGAGATGGCCCGGCGCGGCCGTCGGTACGATTTCCCTCCGCCGGCGCCCATTCTCATAGCAACAGTCTTATTTTTTGTATAAGACAACTTTAAGCTCAAAAATCATGTGTTTACGCAAATAATTTTCTTATCACTATGGATCTTGTTTGATAGATCTTATTGAGATCTTTAATACGGTGCAAAAAAATTTGAATTTTTTTTTTCATTTACATTATTTATGAGTTTGAAAATGTGAAAGGAACTTTTTATTTGGGTTTTGTGGAATGACCCTTCTTATTTTTGAATGAAAAGTTTCAAAATAAGTACTTATTTTTTAAGAAGGTTTTCGGAACGGAGCCTAAGAACACCCTACAACCGAATATTCCACAGCGCGCGGGTGGAAACCTTATGATCACGTTCAACGATGGCTGCTACATTGGTCGTCCTTCCCACCCTTCTATCCCAGCAAAACATAAAATTCGACCCAAGCTCATTCATCTCAATCTCCTATATAAACCCATGAATTCTGGGTGCTGGGCTTTACTTTTAGGGGGCAAAAGACCTCTGGACTTAATTCAATTCGGAATTTTTTGGCTTGAGCTATGGAGCACCGACCTAGCTAGTGGTCTTTTTTTCCTCTTGTTGTTTGGATGTTTGTGAGTTAGTTGGTTACATTGTAGCAATATTGATACTATCCTGTTAACTCAAATCTAAAGCGTCACAGCACAGAGAGTTGTTGGAGAATCCAACACTTCCATGTCTTTTTTTATTATTGTAGCAAGTCGTACCATAAACTATTTTGTTAGAACGTAAATTATGTAAATCATAATCTATGACCATTTACACAAAAGCTCAAATAGTCCAATTCTATTCCTTAAGTTTAAACCAGATGACTCTTACTGTAATATAACCAAACGTAAAAATTCATAGATTTTGATCTCTCTAAGAAAGCAAGGCTGATAAGAGTTCTTCTGCCGGTCTATCGTAGTTGTTTTTTTTTCTTTCAAAAGCCTCTCCGTCGTAGTTATTTGTACTATAAACTAGTTTGTACAAGTCTATTTGAACAAAAGTAGTCTGCAAAAAGTCAACTGAAATGATACTATCATATCCATTCAGGTTAAGTGTTCTGCAGAAGACTTTTGCAAAGTTTTTTTTTTTTTTGGCCAATTTACTTATTATTCTTTTACATTATGGAATTGCAAAAAATTAGGACAATGCTAACATGGCTCTCTAGGGCAATAATAGGTAAACAAGAGTTAAATCTATGAAGATAGATGTGGGTTCGAACTTTCAAATTAATCAACTCAAAGAACTTAGACAATTGAGTCTCAAAATTTACCAGAACTAAAACACAAAATTTTATGAACTACTATAAAGTAAGCTAATCAGTCGAAGAGAACAGTCTCGAAAGGCTGAAGTCCCTCGAATGTGGATGAGAACGCCAAAGCAATTTGCTTGCGAAATTCCATCAATACGGCTGATGTGGAGACAATTGATTTCTGCGATTCAAGTGGTTTGGAAATAACTCTGTTTTTGATATTCATCTTCTCAGCATTGACACAAGGCAGAGACATTCCTAATTCATCCCCCACGTTATCAGCACAGACAACATCTGGTGAGCCTAAAGCTGCCATTATAACACAACCGCAAACGAAGCTTTGAGATTTGAAATACACCGACGGCGAAAGCAATTACTAATTGAGAATTTGAGATAGTTTTAACTGCGCAGATAAAAAAGAGAGAGATAGTATTTACTGCGAAGAGGGCATGGGCCCTTGGCATTTATATAGAGAAGAACTACTATATATGCTGTCCAATCCTGGAGGAATGCCAATTTTCTAGTACTAATAGGTTTAGGATTCCAAAAAAAAAACGTGTTAAGCAAGTCTGTTAGTGTTTCCCATCTTCCTGTTCGACCAATTTGGAAATTTTCTTTAAAGCACTCCTGACAAACAAGGCTAGTTCCCAGTACTTATCCCAATTTCTTCGGGACGAATTTTAATTCGGAAAAAGTTGATAATTTTTTTTAAATTCGGGAAATTACACGAGTTTAGAATTTTTATTTGGCATTGTGGCACGAGCTTATCAATTTTATGAGTTAAGGTCCCGTTCCGCTAATATTCTTATTTTTTAAGTACTTTATTCTCAATTTACAAGACATGTCACTCCCTCATAATACATCATATTTAATTTGAAAAATACTTTAAGTACTTGAACACACTTATAAAAACAAATTGTTTTGAATGAAGTTGCTCTAGTATTTTTATTCTATCAATAGGTACTTGCAAACCAACAATTATTAGCTTCCAAAGTCCAAACTAAAAGCATCAACAGATCAATTCTGCCCTGTGGCTAGCCACGACATAAATTATATACTAAACAGTTGAATTTTAAAAACATACTAATTTGCAATATTCCAACAATGAAAGGCACAATTCATAGGATTTTATTTTCGACTACAGAGGTGTCACTCCCCCACAAGTCACCAATGCTTATAAACTTTCCTTCTAATACTTTTTTGGAATACTTTATTCTAAAATTTTGTAATGAATAGATATATAAACTCTAGTTAAAAAAGAAAAAGAGAAGAAGAGAGTATAACTTGCTAAATGAAGCCGGCTCCTTTCCAGTCCAGATCGAGACCGTCCATTGGTAAATATAATGGTTCAAATTTTCTTGTACACTTATACCAGTAAGAATATCCACTTATCAATACATTTGTTAAAATACATCCAAACGACTAAGCCATTGATTGCACCAAATAAATAATTTCGATCAAGATTGTCTCCTCCGGTCCAAAACTTAGACGGTGGAGGATCCATTTCCTTGTTGAATTTACGCGGTTGGCTTGCTTGCCTGCACGATAAAGATTCGCTAATGGTGGCCCCGAGAGGACGCGTGGCGTTATCTAATTGGACCGGTATATCTGTTACGCCGCAATACTCCAAACGTGACGAAGGAGGACTTCCGATGTGCAGGCGAAACTACAAAAATAAAGCTACAATCTAGGACTAGGAGTACTATTACTCACAAACACAAAGTAGGGGGGAGCGTGCGATTTTTGCCATTAGCCATTAACCACCAGTCTATAAAACCTGGCAAAAGGGAATCCGACGTAGTAGTACTTTCAGAAGGGACAAGAGAGAGAGAGAGAGAGAGAGAGATAGAGGTGGAGGTGGTGGTCGGGATCCGGCGAAACTCGTCGGATTTCGTCCATTTTGCTGTTGCTTTTTCCCTGAGGGAGTATCGAATAGATCCAGACTAGGCTAACCGGACGGCGGAGATATGAAGGGCTCCTGCACTCTCGTTGCGTCGGCGCTCGCTGCATCCACCGTGGCGCTCGCATCCTCCTCCACCGCTTGCCACCATCATCACGCTTCCAACCCTTCTCCTCCTAAGGTAGTGCGTATTTTATCTTCTCATTGTGCTTATTATTTTCGCGAAAATGTTAAATTGGATTATGAGAAAGGTAAGCCTTCTCCCCAACCCCAATTGATGAGATTTGACGAGAAATCGAAAGAGCCAATCAAAAAGATATCATCTTTGCTATTCTCTCTCTGTTCCTGGCCAAGTTACTCACAATCTGAATGAGCGATTTGGCAACAAACTCTAATCCTTTCTTTTCTTTGGTTATCAAATCCCTCGATCAAAGGGGCTGTTACTTTTAAATTTCGAGTCCCAAGAATCTCAAAACTTTTCGAGTCAGATGATGTAAGGGCTAACGCCATCCTCTGTTATATTTGGGATTTTCCATCTTCAAGATTTCTGGATTGAGATAATTGTTTGAATATCTGTTACAAGCACAATCTAGTAAAATTCAAATTAAATCTTCCTATGGCTTTTGACATTTCTTTGCTGATGACTTTTTTTCAAGAATGATGATGTTCTTAATGCTCGTTGCATAATCTTATATTTTCAGAGTTGGATTTCTTCTTCTTCCTTGTCGTCACCATCATCGGTGCAAAGTGATGTTACCGGTTTACACACGTCATCATCAAACAAAGAGAAATTCGCGCCAAGATTCGACGGTTTGAGGTTCATTGAAACGTTGGTGACAGCCCACCGGTGAGGAGGGAAACACCGCACAGAGCATTTGATTGGTGGTTATTGATTTGCGTCATTTTCGCGGCCCGGGTCTTAATCAATGGGCACGAGGGTCACGTTTTCTTTTTCCTTCTAGCTTCTGTCAAAAACCCGTACTGGTTCTTGGATCGTCAATTTCAAGCACTCTTTATTTATTTGTGGTTGTAATTCAATGAGAGAGCCCCCACAATAGTGGTGGAAGGGAGTGTATTTGACCAATTCATATTCTTGGTTACCCAGTTCTACTTCTCATTATTTGTCCTTGTTAGTCCCCTTTTCTGTGAACAAGATTGGTCGGGTTGCTCCCAGACCTGTTTTCCCATTTCAGCAAACCCAAAAAATCCCATATGAACATGACACGTGTTATTTGAGGGCCATCAAGTGAGCTGGTGCACTTACAAATGGGTTAATAAATGGAGAGATGCTATTCACACAGAGAAAGGGTGCACAGATCTCGATGTGGGGCCTACTAAGGGTTCCACACAAATGATTCAAGTCGTTCACTAAATTTGAAACATTTTTTCAAGAGCTCCCGCAAAAAAATTAGCTCAATCCGATACCTAGAAGTACTAGATTTAATCATTTAACTTTTCATTCAGCTTTGAACCTTAATGAAAACTTATGTGATTAGATTAAATACTTATAGGTATCGGATTGAATTGATTTTTCATTGAAGCCTTTGAAAAAATACTTTAAATTTAATGAATGTCTTAGATTTTTGTGTGGGACCCGTAATGGACCCCACATTGAAATCTGTGCATGATCTGTGCACCCTCTGTCTGTGTCAACAGACTTGCACTAATAAATGGCCTGTAAATGTGATCCCCATTGGAGTATTTATTGGTTAAAAGCATCTTTTTTTATGGCAATTGCCAAATGGGAAGCATACACTTTTGCTCTCAGAGTCTCAAGTTAAGCTATGCAATGAGCCAGAAATGGGAAGCGTACACGTTGTGCATCTTGCACATTTTTACCGCGCGGTCCACCTTTCAGGCTTCTTGGTAATGTTTGTGGTTGGAATTATTAGCAACAAACACAGCTAGCTACCTCCAATGCTTCCATGCGTTTTAGAGTAGTACGTTGCTCATCTGTGGTAGGTGGGCCGGGCTATAAAGCATGCCTTGTTCTGGTTTGCGTTGTTGTTGGCTGGAGGGTGAAGAATTGCATTCCTTTGGTTGGTGGAAAGGCTTACAGTACTAGCTCAGTGGATTTATCAATCAATCTACCCAAGCGCAATTCCTGTATGGGGAGGGAAACTAAAGAGGCAAAAGACTAGCTGGATGGTATTTGCTTCGCCACAACATAACCGTTGAAATAGCTTGAATTATCCCAAGCATAGGGCTAGGTCATTGTCAGCATAATAACCGAAAAGTCTAAGATCGTACCCACAGAGAAATTCTATATAGCTTGTTCGGATTGTAGGTGTAAGAGTTTGGGGCGTTTACACAATCAACTTTTGGGTTTGCTTTGAAAGGTGGAAATACTCTTATGAAAAAGACTAGAAATGAGTTTTTACTAGATTTAACAAGCGGTAAGGCATAAAAGTTCTTAACACCCGTAACTTAAACCAATCAACTTTTCTCAATAAAAGCACGATTGAATCGCATGACATAGGCTATCAACCGAAGGATTTAGCTGTGAAACCAATAAAAAACTAGAAGTGTAGTTTGAAAAGCGAGCAAGTTCTAAAGTTCTTTTGCAAACACAAGCCGAGACATCGCTCCGAAATCATTAACATTGACAAATTTTGTTATATAAAAGGCGAACCACACACATTTACAAACTAAACCTCAAGTCTTAAGTTGAGAAGAGCAAAATTAACCTAAATCACAAAGTGTTATTCACCCCAGGGTCAAGTCTAATCGACTACTCATACATGACATAAGAACTACGCATGGTGGTAATTGAAGACATAAGATTTAACCGATATAAACAAAAATAAACTTGATATTAACAAAGATCTAACAAGTAGCTACAACATTAATACATGAGAAAATATCAAAACACATAAACTTACTTGAGTTCTTGAAGATTGAAAGCTTGAAAGACTAAGAACATGTAGGTGCGGTCAAAATCATTAACCCTTCACCAGAGGAGACTATTTAACCCTCCAATTAGCTGCAGACACGTGGCAATAGGGTCCGCGCGGAAGAGAAGCCTCGATCAAACCTTAACCTAAGAAAGAATAGTTGACCGATCAATCGAAGGGAGACACGTGTGTAAAGCTTGAAGGAAGCACCCTCGAAGTACTTCTGCGGAAGGAGTAATCCCTGCGGAAGTCCGCCAGCTACGCGGGAAGAGGAAATTGGGCCTCAAGACAGCTTTAGCAATGGAGGGCTATGGGTAAAGCTCCGCAAGTCGCTGATGTTTAACAATTAAAGAGTCCCTAGAGTTTCATCCTGGCAGCAAGGGCAGGGTCCGAGAGGAGCTCCGTGATAGGAGCACAATCGCCGCAGGTCGCGACCTTGCTTCAGCGGGAATAGGGGAGTTTCTTGCGGCTTGGTGGCTTGGGATAGAGGTTCTGTCGCGGAGAATCGAGCTCTCTCGCAGAAAAGAGTCCGCGGGAGGACGAGTTTCTCCAAGATCCAGAGGTACATGAGGGACACATGTTGGGGTTCCATAGGAGCATCGTCCTGAGTCTGACCTAGGCCCAGGTACCCTATAAAAAACCCCTGATTTGCCAGAGTTGACTTTTTCCAGAAAGAGTGTGTGAGCATTGAATTTGAGGAAGGAGAACATTCTTCCCCAGAGAAAAGGTGACCTCACTCATTCAATCTAGAAAAAGCCACGTTAGCCCCGCAGAAGGAAACAAGGGACACGTTGCCTTTGTCTCTTCTGTACCTCTTGCTCCTTCCCTCACCCCACAAGATTACTCCTCCTTTCCTCTTACTAACCATCAACTAATCTCACCTCTCCCGCTCACGCGAGATCTACACGTAAGCAACTCATCGCAGGTTCCAAACCTACAGAAGACAAAATAGAAATCCTAGAAAGCAAGAAAGAAACTTAGGCTTAAAGCTAACTATGACCCTCCTTTCCATAAAAGGCATACAAATCTATATATGGTTCTAAAGTTCAGTTACAAAGGCCCAAAAAGTTCACCAAAATATCCCAAAAACATTCCATATATGAAAACATTTCATAAATGGAAGGTTGAAAAAGTTATAAAAATCTGCAGATTTTTCCTAGACAGTACTGGTACTGGAAATTCCTTAGTACCGGTACCAAGCATCAATGGGCTGGATTTTTTGCTGTCTAGACAGTGGGTATCGGTACTGGAAATTCCTCAGTACCGGTACCGGCTTTGCTTGACAGATTTTTGAAAACTTTGCAGGCTCGCTCCGGACACTCCCGAACTCGAATTTGGGTGTTCTTTGGACAATTGGAAAGCTTGTCGAGTCTACTTTCTAACTCAAGTGGTTTGGATCCAAGATAATTTGTACATCAAAAGATATGATGGTTCTACCCTCAGCTAGTCGGAAAATGAATAGCTTTGGTAAAATCCATACATGTCCTTCAATTCCCTTGACTCTTGGGTGTCCCAAACAACCTCTAAACCATCTTTTTGAGCACCACAATAGGGTGGCACGTGGCCTTGAGTACTTGGTTGCATCCGGAGCATTCCTTGGCGTTCAAACGTGCCTTATTTATACGAATTACCTAAGATACACAAAAACCTACCTTGCATGCAATATCGCATAAAAATGACAACATATATGTACAAACACAACATACTGGAGGATTTAAGCACCAAGAATATGCATTATTGGGTGCTTGTTAGTATTCTTGTTAGTTGCAGCTCTTTTCCGGGAAAGGTTGAAAATTCAAAGGAGACGAGAGTCGGTGAGGTTAGCCGTTTGAGGTTAGCAGTTTTCCCAGCCCGTTGAAGCCTGGTACCGGTACTGAGGGATTTCCAGTACCGGTACTGTATGGAAAAATCTGCAGATTTTTGTTAACTTTTTCAACATTCCATTTTTGGAAAGTTTCCATTTGTGAAATATTTTTGGGATATTTTAGGGACCTTTTAGTCTTTTGTAAGAGATATTTTGCAAGCCTTATAAATAAGCTTGTATTCCATTTATGGAAAAGGTGGTCATTTCTAGTCTTTTTTAGGCCTAAGTCTTTCTTTTGCTTTCTAGGAACTCCATTATTAGTCTTTCAAGCTTTTGAGTGTATTTCCTTCAAGAACTCCTTAAGATAATTGTCATATGTTATTTTCTCATTTGTTAATGTTGTAGCTACTTGTTGGATCTTCTATAAAATCAAGTTTATTATCATTTTTTATTTGTTAATTCTCATGTCTTTTTTTAGCTTCATGCCTTGCTTTTTAACTTTGTGAGTAGTCACTTAGGCTTGGTCATGGGGTGATATCTTTCCCATGGCGTAGTTGTTTTAATGGCTTTTCTATAACTTGATCATGACCTTAGCAAGGAGAAGGCTTAATCTCTAATTTTCGGCCAAACCAAAGGGCTAATACCTTCTTTGACTGTGTGTTGTCCGGAGTTTTAACCTTCGTTTTACACACAGGGCTTGGGGCTTTTAACGCTCCCGGCGTTTGAGTTAAATGTCTTCCAAATGAGATTAAGTCATTTCCGAGCTAATACCATGATTATGCTTGACTTTTAATGTTGAGTGCTTCGAGTTAAGATTGTCTATGTCTTAGCTTAGAGTTGTTAGAAAGAAATGGTTAAATCAACTAAGTCATTGGGCAGTTTGATCCCCTAGACCTCACTGCCTGTTTTCATTAGTTTCAAACCTTATTTCTAGTCTCTTTTCCTTAGCATTTCCACTTTCAAAGCAACACCAAAGTTGGCCGTCTTAAACGCCGAAATCCACCGTATAAAATCTATAATCCGATTAAGTTATTTTTGATTATCTGTGGGTACGATTCCGAACTTTCCGGTTATTATGCTATCGACGATCTAGCCCCTACGCTTGGGGTTTCCAACCTTATATTTGAAGGCGAGGTTGTGGCGTAAGCTGGAGGAAATGACATATATAGAGGCACGGAAACACTAGTCCAAAATAAACTAAGCCAGAGTGATTTTTACATAGTCTAATTCTATTCCTTCCGGAAAATTTTAATCCCCAATAGGTTCTAGTGCTGGGGAGAAAATTCGGAGTAGTGTAATTTATTCACGATGAATGAGAAGGAAGAAAAATTGCTGTAGGGCTGTGTTCAACCACAGTAAAACCATTCAGCCCCGCGGACATAAGATTAACTTGCGAATCTCGTGGGAGGTCATCTACTATATAATTGAAACACAACAATTGAGGAAATAATTTAGCAGAACCAATGGATGCATGAAATATCTACTAGCTAGACGGTCAATCTTACACACTACCTCATATTATTAACCTTGTGATAATTACATATTCTACAGTCCGCCCGGCCAATAGAATTTTTATTTTTTGCTCTGCAAACGAAATTTTTATAAACTCGAAAAGGATACATCGAGGGAAAAACGAGATAAGCATAGAAACTTACTCGAATGGAAAAGGAAAAAAAAAAAAACAAACATCCAATAGATGGTTGGATGTAAACACACCTAAACCTGAATTACAGTTTCAACTTTCGAATTCCATCAAAATATCTCTTAAAGTCCTCCATGTATAAAACTTAATATCAAATTTCGATGGGGTCAATGGGGTCATGAAATCAGGTTGAATCTAGCTAGTTGCACAGAAGATCGATCATTTAAGGCATTGCATTTCGGCCTAACATAAGAGGGATTGGCCTCTAGCAGTTGGAACTTGGAGGGGACCAAAGGGCGTGGGGGTGGGGTCTTGGGGGCATCGTTTCCTACCACGGTGGACTTCAGCCGCACAAATCCATCGCATATTCCCCATTTAGATCAAGATGATGCCACTCCGACCCCACGTCCCATATGGTGGCCTCAGCTATTCAACACTCACATCCTACCTGGGAGAAATTTTTCGGTATCAGGATGTGGCCGTGTTCACGTGGTGCCTGAAGCTAGCACATCTAGGCCGTTCAAAAGTGTGTTAGACAGTTCAGATTTAAACCCTTTCTCTTCTCTATCTCTCTCCAAATCCGAGCCATCCAAAATCGAAATGGACGGCCCAAATATACTGAGTGGGCACCACGTGGTACCCACCCGGCACTAAAAATTTCTCCCTATGTGGTGTTGCCAATGTGATACTCCCAACAATTTACGTACCGATAAATTTCACGGCAGAAACATTTCATTCACTTTTGTTAGGAGATGAGAGACAAAGATCAATAATCCACCTGCACTGATTTTTTATTTGCGTGGAGTAAGTAGGGAAAAATTGGCCATCCCGAGTCCCCAATCACATCACCACACGTGAACTTTTTGAACAACGCGCGAAATAAATATCTTCAGGTGCTAGTAGAGTGGAGTATCATTTTGATTGGGAACTCCATGCCACGTGCCATGAACGGAGTCCGCAACACCAACTTCAAGGCACTCAAACTCCCACTACAAATGGAAACGATAAGTACTAGAAAGCTTCTTCATTCTCACCTACTGCCGCATTTCACCAAAGCCTCCAACAGACTGCGCTTATTAGTGACCTCTCTCTCTCTCTCTCTCTCTCTCTCTCTCTCCATATTGTGTGACTGCTGCCACTTCTCTTCTCCGATATTCTCTCACACTAGATAATCACTAATGAACTAGAGATATTTTCTCGGCCTTTTTTTTTTTTCTTCCTGGTGCTACTTGATCTCAAATCCCATGCTGCTTGCTGCATCACCCTCCTTTGTTTGTGTTCTCATCCTTCTGCACTAGCTAGACACACGAACGAACTGCTAGCTGTTGTCCCTAGCTTTAGTTTACTAGCTCGCAGCTTAATTACTTGTAATTATCTCTCCTTAACTCCTTTTCATTAATAACTTCAATTATGTTTCTTGTAGACTGCAGTTCTACAACTAGCTTTTAGTCTGAATGTGATCGTGCACCATATACGATGATCATTTGACGATCTCGCTTATTTTGTTAAGATTGATATGAATTTTGATTTACGTAACAAAGCCCTGTGCTTGGTGAATACTCTTTGATGTCTGAACTCTGAACTACTGTTTGTTTTTTGTTCTTTTGTCAGAGCAAGGAAATTAGAAATGGCAAGTGTGAATGCGTCATGTTTTTTGTCGAGAAGCTCAAATGTCAACACCGGAGGGTCTTTTACATCAAAAAGTTTTACAAACTTGGCACAGATGGGCCTGATCAGGAACCAAACCACTGCTCACAGTTCGTTAAAATCTATGAACAAGTTGGATTTGCTACAATTCAGAAGCAATGCAAAAGCAAATCCGATTCAATACCGGGGGAAAACTGGACACAGAACTAATTGTCACAGACCGTCAAGCGGCATCAGATGCCAAAGTGGGATGAATATTGTTTTCGTCGGAACCGAGGTGGGTCCATGGAGCAAAACTGGAGGACTTGGCGACGTTCTTGGAGGATTGCCACCAGCCATGGCGGTAAGCATACATCTCCTGCTCCATTGTTTCTTTCATTTGCAAGTGTAATTCAATCGTCTTCTTTGTTTCTCGTGGTAATCAACCAAGTTGTTTAGAATAACAACGAATACTTAACCTTTCTCTGTGCCTAAACATTGTCTAGGCCAATGGGCACCGTGTTATGACAGTGTCCCCCCGCCATGACCAGTACCAAGACGCATGGGATACTAAAGTAGTGATTGAGGTACATTCTATTCAGAAATTCTGTCTTTCCGATGCAGGTTTGACTCAAGGGTGTAACTCTTGGGATTAGTTTCTCTAAATAGTAAGAGTTTCTGCACTGCAGATAAAAGTTGCAGATAGAATTGAGACAGTTCGTTACTTCCACTGCTACAAACGGGGTGTTGATCGTGTTTTCGTGGATCACCCAATGTTCCTGGAAAAGGTTTATTTCTGTCCTTACTCCTTAGTCAGCTAACTATAACTTCTTTTGGAGTATCTATAGACCCGGTAATGGTTGGATCGATCCTAGTTCTGACTACTCTTGAATTTCTGAACTTCCAAAGGTTTGGGGTAAAACTGGCTCTAAGATCTACGGGCCTAAGACAGGGGACGATTACAAGGACAACCAATTTAGATTCAGTTTGTTTTGCCAAGTAAGTTATTTTACTTAGCCTACAATTTTAGTTAATCGGATGAATGATTTTCCTTTTCTAGACAGCAGAAAATGATAACTTGTAGGTGCATTATAACTGCCCGCTATATGATAAATTGGAGAAGTAATCAGTCATAGAGCCATTAGCCATTAAGGCAAAAGTCTGCCCTGTGCTGCAAAGTTGCACGGCTTTTTATTCTGCACAAGAGCAAATCATCCACTGGCTAATTTTTTTCTACTTTTCATGAAGTGATAATTCATGTTGTATCCTGTTGTATATTCTTTAATCGCCTACTGAGGTATTTTATAACCCTACGCGTAATGGTATACTCAGCTCTGCACTCTTAGCTCTTATTCGTTTATGTTGTTCTTAGGCTGCTCTGGAGGCACCAAGAATTTTGGATCTGAATAGCAATGAATATTTCCCTGGACCTTATGGTATGGCCCATTTCCAGATTTCATACCTTCTTCTTTCAGTTCATTAGAAATGGATTAGAACGTCTATTTTCTTCGATGCAGGGGACAATGTTGTCTTCATTGCCAATGATTGGCACACTGCTCTTCTTCCTTGTTATCTGAAGACCATGTACAAATCTAGGGGGCTGTACAAGACTGCCAAAGTAAGATCTCAGTTAGAGTTGCTCAACTACATCCTTAAGAAGTTTGGACAAATGACTAGGGCTATTTGCTAGGATATAACACTGTGTGCCAAATGATGGCAGGTTGCTTTCTGCATACACAACATTGCCTACCAAGGAAGATTTGTTTTTTCAGATTTCTCACTTCTCAATCTGCCAGATCAATTTAAGAGCTCTTTTGATTTCTTTGATGGGTAGGAATGATTGAGTTTTTGAAAGTTATATTGCTAGATACTCCATATCGTGCAATCTTCCGATTCCAATGGTTTCGGAAACTATCTTTTGCCGAGTTACGACAAGTCTTCAAATGTTGCAGGAATGACAAGCCTGTCAAGGGAAAGAAAATTAACTGGATGAAAGCTGGAATATTGGAATCAGATAGGGTCATAACAGTGAGCCCACACTACGCCCAGGAGCTTGTTTCTGGCGAAGACAAAGGTGTGGAGTTGGATAACATCCTCCGTAAGACTGGTATAACTGGTATTGTGAATGGCATGGACATCCAAGAGTGGAATCCATCCGAAGATAAATACATCAATGTCAAATATAATGCCACCACTGTAAGATTCTTTCAAATCTCTTTCCTAGTTCAATTAATGTTAGTCTTCTAGTATTTTTGCGGCTTACAGCCTTCGCTTATTGGTGTTATGTTTTTTAGGTCATGGCTGCAAAGCGCCTTCTGAAGGAAGCTCTTCAAGCGGAAGTGGGGTTGCCTGTCGATGCAAGTATCCCTTTGATAGGATTCATTGGTAGACTAGAAGAGCAAAAAGGCTCGGATATCCTTGCAGAGGCCATTCCTGAATTCATCAAAGGGAATGTTCAGATTGTAGTTCTTGTAAGTGGAATATGAACCAAAAACAAGCTATAGTTCTTTTCTCTTTTTTTGGCTGCTCCAACAATGTGAAGAGAAACAAATTATCATGATGAATCTGCTCTTTGCATCAGGGAACTGGCAAAAAGTATATGGAGAAGCAGCTAGAAATGCTTGAGATAATGTATCCCGACAATGCCAGAGGAGTAGCGAAATTTAATGTTCCCTTAGCCCACATGATTATTGCGGGGGCAGATTTTATGATGATCCCAAGTAGATTTGAACCCTGTGGTCTCATTCAGTTCCAGGCCATGCGATATGGAACGGTAAAGCCTTTTTTCCTGTTTTGCCTGCTGCTTTGATTCTTAGGAACAATGCAAAATGTTTGCTCAAATTGATCATTCTTCTATGAAGTTTTTCTTCTATGGTACTTAAGACAATTACATTGGATTAGGTGCCTATTGTTTCCTCAACGGGTGGGTTGGTTGACACTGTCAAAGAAGGTTACACTGGATTTCAGATGGGAGCTTTCAATGTTGATGTAAGTACTTAACCGCCCCTCTCACATGGCAAGTTTATTCTGCAGTGTCCAACACCTATTTCTTCTCATTGAGTGCTACTAAGTTACTAACTATGGAAATGCCGAAAAATTGTGCCCTTTGGTTGCATTCAGTGCGAAGTAGTTGATCCAGCTGATGTAGCTGCAATAGCAACTACTGTGAAAAGAGCCCTTGCTACCTACAGTACCCCTGCACTGATAGAGATGATCCAAAATTGCATGGCGCAGGATCTCTCATGGAAGGTGATTAGTAGTATCTGAGCACGATTATGGTTTTGATTACACAAACTAAACACTGCAATATGGGAAAATGTTGGACATCAAGTTGTTGTAATCTGTTTTTTTTCCTTAGTTTTTTGGAACAATCCATGGGGATTGATGGATGATGTGTTCCATTCAATGCAGGGACCAGCCAAGAAATGGGAGGAATTGCTGTTGGGATTGGAGGTAGCTGGCAGTGAACCTGGCATTGATGGGGAGGAGATTGCTCCGCAAGCCAAGGAGAACGTTGCCACTCCATAAGCACCATTTTTGCAACTTTCAAGTGGTGGTCATGTATGTGAACTGATGCAACAATTGAACTACCTATGGAAAAACTCCCCAAACCAGTAGGTGTTCTGAATTCTCTCAGTTTCTAGTGGCCACCATGATTTCTGGGGTAAAAAGGAATCACGGGAATTTGGAGTATTCTGAAGGTAGGTGGTATTGTAAAGCCTGGTCTTGGGCTTGGACTAACATATGTGTATCTAACAAATGATTCCTTTTGTCTAACAAATATCGTATGCGTAGGCGTCATGTACAAAGTAATACAGTCAATAAATGCTTCTTGTTAAGAGCTTTTCTTCTCCGGCTAATGGATTGCATGTCATACCAGATGGTGTTTTCAATTGGTGCATGCGTTCCACAAGGTCTAAGGGTTCAAATGTTGAATCTTCAAAATAACCTTTTTATTGAAACACATGGGATTTTTCACTACAGAATTTGAAGGTTTGAACAAAGGCACACCATAGTCTGTTACTCTGTTCAACAACAGAAACTCGCATGAATCGCGACCATTCCAAGTTATAGTGGAAATTTACAGGATCAGTGATTGAAACCTACCGTGTTAATGCATTCCAGGATCAGAACAGTTTTGTAATGCAGTACCCAGCACAAACATCTCAAATGCATTGAGTGCAATGTCCTTTCTCATGGCATTCATAAACGTATAGACCTCCGCATCAGTAATGCAACCAAAGGTGACCCCAATATTAGAGTTTGCAGTTTTCTAATTTCTCGTCGTGATTAAATCCCACTCTTCGGTCCCCATTTATAGCCCATTTTAAGTGTGTCTAACTTGTGGTGCCGTACGGATTCTATGGAAGACAGGCCATACGAATACATCAAGATTTCGAGTACATCAATTAGTGGGTGTTCGGACAAATAAGCCAAAGTGGCTTATTTTTTGTCCTTATTCAAATTTTTTTCGTATCACTTGGCTTATCCTCATTTTTTTTGGGGATTATTGCATCTTTATGACGAGAGAAATCTAAAAAGTATAAAATTTTGATCGAAATCCAATATTTTTTGAATAAAGAAGAAAAAAGTAACTTATTGGCTTATTTTTGTTTTTATGTGGGTTTATTTGGCTCATTTTTGGCGGGAAAGCCAATGGCTTTTTTAGAAGAACAAGCTAGTTACCAAGACTTAATCTTCTGGAATGAAATCAGTTAGCCAAAGAGTCGAAGACTCTCCCGACATCATTAAACTTTTGCATTGATAATTGATCAATGCTTATCATGGCCTACTTGCTACCTTAAGGCTCCCTCTGTGTAAAAACCAATGCATGCTCTGCAAAACAAACACAGAAAAGTAGAATTTCCCATTGCTTTACTAAGCTGATTGTGAAACCCGCATGGGTTAATAAGGAGGTACAGGGTTGTTAGAAACCCCAATTACACCAACAATTTTAGGATTCCACACATATCCCATGTGAGAGAGTTTGTACAATGATTAGTGCAAGTGTTGGTGTCTATTGTATTTTCTAACAATTTTGCTTCCACCACACACAAACACATACATACACACTCACAAGAGAGGTGAGACCTGTACACAATGCAGCCTGCATGCGTTGTGTATTTGTGTGTGATGGTAGAATTTTTCATTTAATTTCTAAAGAGATATGATAAACTCTATATGGCAGGCGAACATCCAAAAGGGCAAACAGTAGGACACTAGGACATAAAAATAAAGACCTATAGAGAAATGCTACATTCGTACTCCTATTTTAATAAGAAAAGATACATATGAAATTGCAGATAGAAGTTAATATGCAGTATAGATTCTCTTTCTTTATGGTCCCACTACTTCATTTTAAATCTCAACGACAGTAATTTTTTTTTTTATTTATGTGCACTTTTATGCGTTCCCATCTTTTGTAAGAAACAATGCCTGCTGATAAGTGATAACACAAGCAATAATTCATAGAGCACTAAATGACAATAACTTCGTCTGCATGTGTTATTTATTGAATATTGATTGTCTGGAATCTGTAAACAAGGAAAACAACCCAGCTCAAAATAAAGCCAACAATATATAATATTATCCTGCCTGCGAAACCATTGCTTGACATTTGACAATACTTCACAGCAGGGTTAGTCCGAGTGGTTGGTGAGTGTGCTATTCATAAAATTGCTTAAGGTATGACTCTTGAAACCAGGCTACAAGAAAGTAATTACTTGCGAATTCTCTAGTGCCGGCGAGGATTCGACCGCACCGGAGAGAGAATAAGTCAAAGGGCGCATAAACTAACATCGACAGCTCTGATTGTCCCACCACCAAAAAAAGACAGTTTTCACGGTGAAGGATCTTGCTTGAACAAACAAGCTAACAACCATCCGATAAAACCAAATCAAATCTATCAAAAGTAACCACAAACCATTAGTAAAGCGCCTAGACTCATCTAAAACTGTAGCATCAAACAACTGAAGGAAACATGTACCAGGCGAAACAGTATCACGTGTTCTATCTAAATTTACTAATTAAAAACATAATCCATGATGAAAGGAGCTCCTAATCATCAAATAAGCTGAATCCCAAGCCTTCCTCATCACTCTCTTCCTTTGCCTCTTCCTGCAAAATTAAACAAGTATTGATCAGCGATAGTATTATTTCTTCTATCTCAATTAAATAACACAGTGCATACATATCTCGACATTTTCAAAACAATAAATATGGGTTTCACCTTCTCCTCCTCAGCAGCAGGTGCAGCAGGGGCAGCGGATGCAACCACGGCAACCGGAGCAGCAGCGCCACCGCCAGAACCAACGTTCATGATGAGATCCTCAATGTTCTTCTTCTCCACAAGCTTAGCAAACAGACTAGGCCAGTATGATTCAATGGTCACGTTTGCAGCCTTCACCATGGCAGCAATCTTCTCTGGCTGGTTTACACTAATCAAAGAAAACCCTTTTTCCACCAAACAATCCATGAACTATCCAAATTCCACAACACGTTCTTGACATTGAAATAAGAAAACCCTCGCTAAAAAGTGAACCATGCAAAATACTTTCTCGACACTGAAATAGGAAATCCTCGCTAAAGTACGCATAAACATGAGTGCATAGGTGGAACATATACATACAGATAAAGATGAAAAGAAAAAGGATACGGTGATGGGAATGTTATCATCGTGAAGGGCCAAACAAGCGTAAGTGCAAGCGAGCTCTCCAACCGACATTGTTTTAGAGGAACTATGTCAAACGAACAAAAAAAGAAAAGAAAATTAGTATTGGTTTAATCGGTAGATACAATAACAGTGATCAATGGGAAAAACAGAGAGAAAAACAGAGAGAAAGAATCAAATAAATACATGCAGACGCTTCTCTGTGCAAAGGAAAGGTTGACGCTTTGGTTTCCTTCAGTAATGCCTAGGGTTTCCACAACATCTAAACCTAACGACGCGTTTTATATAGGCAAATAGAGATTATTCAGTGTTCTAGGCACCCACGGTCATATGATGTTCCGGACTTTTTTTCTGCTGCATACTTTGGCGGTGCTAGTTTACACATTTTTGTGGCTTCACAAAAATGTGTGAAGCCCAAGATACTAAATAAATTTTAGTTAGTAGGCGGTAATTCGGATATGGTTATTTATAATCAGAATTCTGATAGGATCCGGAAATCTAAGTAGTAGTATGCAATCGCTAACAGCATCTACAGTGATATAATCAAAATCTAAAGGTAGGTTGCTAAAAAAAAAAAAAAAGCTGACATTGGAATAATTAAACTTAGCAACCTCTTAATGATTCATTAAATTTTGGCCATTTGAGCAACCACAGTGGAATAAGCAAAACAAAAAATTGTTAAAGTTATCAATGTTGGATAAAAAAAATGCTCACATTAAAATAACCAAACCTAGCAACCTCTTAACAACTCATCAAATTTTGGCGGTTCAATAATCAAAGCTAGCAATATTTTGTCAATAATCAAATTTTATCTCTCAATCAAATACACCAACATTACACAAAAACATTCTCTCTTCCATTCTCTCTCTCTCTCAACAATGTTTTCAAAAAATAATTTTAAAAAACTGTAACTTTCAGATTTTTTTTCTGTTTTTTTCAAAAACTTTTTTTTTTACAAAAAATAATTTTTTCAAATTTTTTAAATAACTATAAGTAAATAAAGTGTGTTTTTCAAAAATCTGTTTTTGAAATTTCAAAACTCTTTTATAGAAAACTGTTTTTTACACAAAATCTGTTTTTAAAAAACTGTATTTATAGTTTTTAAAATTTCAAAAACTATTTGTGTAAATATAATTCTTTCAAAATTTCTCAAAATTGTATTTACAGTTTTTAAGTGAACAAAGTGTGTTTTTTGAAAAACTATTTTTTGTTTCAAAAAACTTTTTTTAACTGTTTCTAACAAACTGTTTTTTTTCCCCTTCAAAAACCGCTTTTTCAAAAAATATGCGTGAAATGAAGGGAAAAATTTTGGAGGACACATTGGTTTTGATTATGGCAAAAAATAACCAATGTGGGATTTATCATTGCTAACTTTAGCAACCTCTAAATGGATAATCAAAATTTGATGTGGCATGTTTTGATTATTCACATTTGCTTATTCTACTGCTGATGCTTAGATAATCAAAACTATCAACATTTTGCCAATAATCAAATTTAGTTGTTCCCATATTTCCTCAATTAAGTACACCATAATTACACAAAAATATTCTCTCTCTTCCATTTTCAACATGTTTTTAAAGAAAAATACTTTTAAAAACAGTTTTTTTTTTAAAATTCTTCTTTTGAAAAAAAAAACTTTTTTTTATTCAAAAACCGTTTTTTTTTTACTTTTTCTTGAAAACTGTTTTTTTTTAAAGCAAAGTTTTCAAAAAACTATTTTCTCTTTTTCTAATAACCTATTTTTATTAGTTTGAAAATTATTTTCTATGTCATAATTTCTAGATTTTTATTAAGTTGAAAAGTTGATATGACAAGTTTTAGTTATTCAATTTTGATTGTACCATATATTGTGGACCTCTATATTACTAACCTTAACAACTCCTTAAATGAATAATTAAAAGATGATGTGACAAGTTTTGATTATTCCACTGTGGATGCTTAAATTTGCCTAAACATCTGAATCCCCTACAAGCATTAATTTATTTTACTGTATGAAGATTAAAAATTGTAGTTGGATTCTCTGCGATGCAAGCCATTTTGGGTGAATTGGGGGTGCTTGCTGTCCCTCAGCATGCGTGTTGGGCCGATATCATTCAAGTTCATATTTTTAAGTTTCATGGCAAACATGAATTATGTGAAAAATTAGTTGATCAAATATCAATCATTTAATATCGAAACAGATTAAACTAAACATAAATGGGATAAATGGGCATTGGTCCAGTGTTGCAATTTTGTTTCAAGATAAATCTGAAATTGTATTAGACGATATTTGATCAATGTGATTTTTGAGATAATTTATGTTCTTAATGAGTTCTAAAAGTAAACCGCTTCTATTAAATCCGCAAAGTCCCCAAAAATGACTCAAACTCGTCCTCTAATGGACAGGAGAAAATCCAAGATTGCTCTCCAAAATGAGCTTCTTTTGTTTGATATTTTGCACTCTGTAGAGAAAGTGATCATACACTTTGCAGAGTGGTTTGGCTTAGTGGTTGGCTTGGTAATGATCAAGACTTGAAAACTAGTAGTTTAATCTCTGCTTGGTCTCAAATTCGAAGTTTTCTAAATAATGAATCAACTCTTTTAGGACTAGTCTATACGAGGCTTTGCTCCGATGCATGTTAAGTCCTCCGCTAGGTGTGGCCCCGACTAGAAAATGAAAATCATGTCGACCAAAGAAAAAGGACATAAAGGTATACACTGGGGGCTACCGACCACACCATCCTCCCCCACCCATTTTGGACAAAGTTCCCTTTGCATACTCTTTCTCAAAGTGGTATACTTCTTCAAAAATACTAGTAGTAGTATGGTTGTGGCCAACAAAATTATTAACAAATGCACCAAAATGATTACAACGAATCATTTGAAATGAATCTCGTTATTAAGGTCGTAGGTCATTAACTCTTGATTTTGGATGACAAGTAAATTAGTTAGCGAAGTAGACGCTTAAAGCTTTCGCAACTTCTTTTCATTGTTTTTTGCAAATAACAATCAGTTCTCAAATCAACCCTCTTTCGGCTGGCTGCTTTGGTGTTGGTTGGCGGTGTTGCGTTTTGGGTTGGCTGTGGGGTGCAGCGGGGGTGACAGCATGTGTGGGTTGTGGCGGGCTGGGTTGGCTAGGGTTAGGGTGGAGATTGGGTGTTTTGGACTTATTGTTTGGACTTCACCCATAATCTGGGTTCTTAGACCATTTAGGTGTTTGGGCTTAATTGTTTGGGTTTATCCTTTATATCTGAGCTTTTAGGCTTTTAGGTGTTTGGACTGCGTCCCATATATTTATGGGCATGTCGATCCATTTGGGTGTTTCTTTGGTTGGCTTTTTGCCAATCAAGAGATTAGGTCTCGTATTGGGCATTTTTTTGCCGTCTCCTTACCCTTTTAGATTTTGTAACAAATTTAAATATTAATAAAATTTCTTTTGCTGTTAAGAAAAAAAAAAGAAATTTCAATTAATAACTGTTATGCACGGGTTTGCAAATCGTGTGGTGGAGAATGGAGGTCCCAATTTCGCGGACTCACCGTTTAATGGTTCCCCGGAAAACTCATTTTCTCTCCCCCCCCAGCATTCCAAAGTCCTAAACTGGGACTAATAGAAGTTATAGATATGTGATGAATAAAGTAAGCACTGGAATGATCAATTGTTACGATTCAATTAAAATAGGAGGATTATTCAATTAAAAGATTCTGCGAATGCGTAATTTATTTATTTTTTCACTACCCAGCCAATACATACGTATTAAGTAATTTGTTTGTAACTAGTTCAACGCACATTTCTATAGGACCCAAAATTATTATACTAGGATTTCGAAAGAAAATGATTAACTAGTGCCCTTAAAGTCACTAAGAGGGGTAAAAACTTGTACGTACACTCTGCTTAACATTTTGTGTCAAACAAAACAAATGTAGAATGATTTGCCAGCTTGCAAATTGCAGTTCCATGAACGATTGATTTAGAATGGATTACGAAGCATTTTTCTATTTTTTGAATTTTAGCGTTCTTCCATTTTTTGGGTTAGGTCAAACAAATACTAGTATCTAGTTACGCTAGTATGTACTTGTAAACAATTAAGCTGTATAAAATTGCAGTATATCCTGATAACTAAGTATTTAACTTGCAAAAATCCGATTCTTTATGTCAATTGGTAAATATACACAACCTACATGTTTGGCTCTTCAAAGAGAAATCCTGATTCGGTCTTTGATATATGGAGTATCAAAGATGATAACTAACTACTTACTTGCTATTAATAAGTTTTGGAACTTTGCTCGATCTCTCGCGCGATCTCAAGTAGCTAGGTTTTATCTGTCCCATCCCATCCCATCCCAACTAATTAAGATTCCTTGACAGACAAACCAGACTTGATTAGGAAGTCACCAAAAGGCCTTGGCATCAAATTATTCCATATATATATGCACTATGCATGCCAAGGGTCCTTCCATCCCTGTCTTCGATCTTCTGTCAAATTCATTGGAATTAAGCATCGGATATTAATTGTTAATCAAAAGGGAATTGGGTAGCTAAGCTAGAACATTAGTACTACGTAATGGGGTAATCAAATAGATTAGTAAATCGCATTTGCTAGAAACGTGATACTGTAGATCACAAAAAAAAGGAGATATAGATACCCAATACAATAATGCCATCCAACCTGGATGGAAATGGTGGCCATGTGATCACCCTGTCGGAACAAATCTCCATCTCTCTCACAGAGTCACAAAACAACTATGAGTTCATCATGGACCACTTCTTGTCCTCCACAGTCCACGTTCACCTCTTTTCTGGATCTTTTTTTTTTCTCCCTTTGTCCCGGGAATTAACTTAGATATTGTTGGATACATATATACGTCTCTCATTGTTACTAAATGTTACATGCGACCCACGTGCATTAGACATTTTTAGATGCAATTTTATCCAAATTGCAAGATGGTATTTTAAGTTATAGTACTGAGAGCGAAACTATGCGCAAAGACATTTTTGGAGAAATTTGGACCCAAGTCACTCAGCTATCTTTTCTTCGGAGCTAAATATTAAAAGAGAGCACAACTATGGGTACGCCATACACCAAAACGTACACTAGATTGTGTGAGTCTCATTCCAGAATTAATCCCACACTAATAATACTCCTTATTAGAACAGCTCAATTTATTTAAAACATTAATTTTAGGATTCCTATAAAAGAACGGTATTTACTTGATCAATTCATTAAATTTGTCTCTACCACTTTTTTTTTAGAGAAATATCATTAATCAAGTCCTTTATGATATCCAAAATAACTTGTTTTTATTATGAGGACTCTTAATTGTGTAGACTCGATCATTGGTAGCGATAACATGAGCATACAAACGATATGGAGAATGGTGGTAGCTAAAAATGTAGATTTTCCAGCTCAAAAACTAGGAAAGGAGAGTGATTAAAAATAATTGGGACACAAAATTGGAGAATTTACCTTGTCTCTAGAAACTGCTACTATTCTCCCTCCATCCCAATTTAATTATTCTTTTTGAAAGTCTGTATCACTTTTCAATTAATTATATTTTATAATTTATAATATTTTTTGTGATTTTAAAAATATTGTATTATAGAATTAATCGAGATCTATTAAACGATATCTATATTGGATATGAAATTCATTACGAATTTAAAAATATCTCATGAAACGACAAGTATAACGGCGCATCCGTCCATGGATCCAATCCAGCTCTTCATACTATCCACGTAAAAACAAGCTACAGTGAGGTGTTTTACGGGTAACTGAAACGACAAATCCATTTAAAAACTATAGTAACAGTTGTCAAACAGATCAGTAGTAGAGTCAAAGAAACCATATTCAATTTGATGACTTTTTTCCAAAAGTTTGGTTGGGCGGTGACGTTAAGTATAACGGCGCATCCGTCCATGGATCCAATCCAACTCTTCATACAATCTACACTACTACAGATTCACAGAATACAGATACCTCCAAATCTCCAACTCCATTTCATGAGTGAGTGAGTGAGTGAGTGAGTGAAGTGAAGTGAAGAAGTAAAACTGTCGTCGACATTCATATTCATTAGCCACCCAACCCAACAGTACAGATATCTTCTCACCGGCCAGGCCACCTAATCCTTTTGTCCCCATCACAGTACACTGTCACTAGTAACTAGTAACACAATATCCCACTCCTACTCCCCTCCTCCTCTCTCACATCTCTCTCTCTCTCTCTCTCTCTCTCGATCCCCAACCATCTCCACTCACTTCTCACCCTTCCATTTCTCCCATGGAGTACTCCAACAGACTCCACTCTCCTCCTTCCATCCTTCTCTTCATCTCAGGTACACTCTCCATTGCTATTTCTTTCCTTATTTTTCTTACAACTTACGATGTTCGGTTTAATTTACGTGCACTTCTATTAATTAATGTTTAAAATTAGCTGAAATGTACTAGCATTTTTTTTAAAGGGATCCTGTTTCCGGCAATGGTGGCTGCAATGGGCATCAACTACGGCCAGATAGCGAACAACCTCCCGTCCCCCGAAAACGTAGTCCCCCTCGTCAAATCCATCGGCGCAAGCAGAGTCAAGCTCTACGACGCAGATCCGCGCGTCCTCAAGGCATTTGCCAACACCAACGTCGAGTTCATCGTCGGACTCGGCAACGAGTACTTATCCAAGGTCAAAGACCCCGCCTCCGCCTTGTCCTGGGTCAAAACCAACGTCCAAGCCTACCTCCCCGCCACTAAAATCACCTGCATCGCCGTCGGAAACGAAGTCCTAACCTTCAACGACTCGTCCCTGACCGGCAACCTACTCCCCGCCATGAACAGCGTCCACGCCGCGCTAGTTAGCCTCAATTTGGACAAACAAGTTACCGTAACCACCGCTCACCAGTTAGGCGTCCTCGAGACGTCGTATCCGCCGTCATCTGGAAGCTTCCGTCGGGATCTGAAGGGATGTATTACACAGATCTTGGATTTCCATGTCAAAACCAGTTCTTCTTTCCTCATCAATGCGTATCCTTACTTCGCTTACAAGTCCAATCCGAAGCAAATCCCGATCGACTTCGTCCTGTTCCAGCCTAACTCGGGGATAGTAGATCCCGCCACGAACTTCCACTACGACAACATGCTGTTCGCTCAGATCGACGCCGTGTACTACGCTCTGGCCTCGGTTGGTTACAAGAACAAGCTGTCCGTGCAGATCTCGGAGACCGGATGGCCGTCGAAGGGAGACTCGGACGAAGCGGGAGCGACGGTGGAGAACGCGAAGAAGTATAATGGAAATCTTTTGAAGCTGATTGCGCAGAAGAAGGGGACGCCGTTGAAGCCGAACTGTGAGCTGAACGTGTTCGTGTTCGCGTTGTTTAACGAGAACATGAAGCCCGGGCCGACGTCGGAGAGGAATTACGGCTTGTTTAAGCCGGACGGAACGCCTGCGTATTTGCTGGGGTTGAACGGAAGTACTGCTGTTGCGACCAATACGAGCGGTGGAGGCTCGAACACCAATACAGGTGGTACGGCGCCGCTGACGCCGTTGCCGCCGCAGGGATCGTCGTCGGGTTACTTGTCTATCTCGTCAGCTTCGGTGAGCGAACTGAATGAACACTCTTGTTGTTGCTTTTCTAACGTGCGCGGGGTGCAGGTTTCAGTTGTGTTTTTTATGCTGCGCAGTTTAGCACTTCACTTTTTTACTCCGTTCAGATTTGTTTTGTGTTTAGAAGTATACTCATCGATTGGGACATTTGCTAAATATCGTAACTAGTGACGGAGAGTCGGACACCTTTCGGCTAACGGAAAGAAAACGACAGTCCAATTATTTGTCGTATCATTTTCTGGTAGTGCTATTTTCCGATGAAAATATATAAACCTTCTTGCGTGTAATGTTTTAAAAACTTCAAAATTAATTTAAAGAGTTATTTGAGATTTTTAAAAGTTGGTGCATTTAAACAAATGTGCACAATATATTAGTATGAAAATATAAAACACCTAACACAACTTTGTTCGGAGCCGTTCAGTGTACGAGAGTCGATGCGTATCAAACGGCTTTTGCCACAGCTGTGTAAAGAGTTGTGTTTTAAATTGTTATCTTAGGATTGCTCGTGAAAAAATTATCTCTAATTTTTTTTTTTTCGAGAGGGCAAGGTATTCATTTTTGTAGCAGCAGTTGATTTTGTGGACGGGACATTCTCATTGATTATGGGAAACATTCCCACTTAAGATAAAGCCAACATTATTTATGTCCATTTATCGGTTAAGAAGTTTGCTGAAACCTCAGGACTCGGGGAGCCTATAGTGAGCTCCCTGTACTGCACCCGTTACTGCGTCATCCGATCGTCCGTTTCCGCAATCGATAATTCAGATTCACTGAAGCACTCTTACGGGTTAAAGTTAACTTTTATCGGTAAGAATTAACAACATATCTGAACTATTGATTGCCAAGATGGACGCTTGGATGCCGCATTACAAGACACACTATGGGGAGCTCAGGGTATTGGGTTTTGTTTAAAAGCTATGATAGATGTGAAGTGTGCATTTTTCTTTCGATAAATTCCGAAATTTTAGTCTCTTATTTGCTCTGTAAATACTATGATACCTAATTATTGGTTTGGTGTCCTCTTTCATTTCAGGGGAAATTACATTTTGCCATCAGTTGGTTCTTTTTGTGCCTTGTGGGGATAATATCATCAGTTGCCTTCTTGACATATTTCTGAGTTTAAAAGTTGCATCACATTCAAACGGGTTAGCTAGATTGCTATGGTGTGAAAATCATGGAATAACAGGGAGCTTGGGAATTAGGTAAAGGTAATTTTCCCCCATCTTTTTCCTTCTTTCCTTGTACGCCATTACTGATATTCTTTGGTTCCAGCAATCATCCTTCTTTGTATCTGGATTGCATTAAAAATTGCCCGTAAAAGCACCGGATGGAGTTGGACTTTGGCCCCCTTCCTCTCCTACCAGCTTTCACTTCTTCCTAGATCAAACGGGCCCACTTGCTAAAGGGGGCGTTTGGTTGGTGCACTATGGAAAAACGTTTTGAGGGTACTACTTTTTTTCTCCATTGTAGGGCACTGATGTGTTACTTTCTATTCTTTATTTCCATTGTTTTGCAGGATGGAGATTAAGATTGTGTAAACTTTTGTAATATTAGATGGAAAGCTACCAGCTGATCCCTCCCGTGTTAGTAAAAATTCTTACTTTTGTGTGAGAAATTTGGATGACATTTCAATTTATCTACGGAGTATGTTTCCTTGTATCCCATGTGTCAAGTGTAGGAAACTTGATGTTAGAGATCTTATTGTACAGTGTCAATCAACTTGCTTCATTTTTTTTTTTTCATAATCAGATGTTCAGACCTGTTTGCGCGCACCTCGACTGATTCCGAAATCCTGAAGTTAACGATGGTACAAACCCTCTAATGACCCCAAAGTTCGGAATGTTTTACCTTTTTAAGATTCGAACATTCGACCTCATAGAGAACAAATACTTGACGCTTTCTCGTGCCCTCTTGCTCAAACCCATGTCAACGTACTGTTCTGTCGGATAGCTTCATAGCTTTGAATAAAAGTCCCTATTGCTCTGGCAATGACATTGATGCATCAGCTAGGCTTGGCCAAGTAGTTAGGTATTTGGCCTCTTGCGATTTTGACGGAATAATAAAAGTCACTATTGAAGCTTGGCCAAACAGTTAGGCATTTAGCCTCTAGCGATTTTTAACGGGCTACATCTTTTGTTTTTTTTGATCTGATAAGCATGCCAAAAGGCTACAAAAAGGGAAGGGAAATGATAATGTTAAAATTGTTTTTGGTGGTGCTAAAACTCCAATGCATAATGGGCTTGTACCATATTCAGTATACAAGTCTTTCTTGCATTGGAGTTTTGGCACCAACAAAATTATTTTGGCATTATCATTATCCAAAGGGAAATGCAATCTGAAAAAAGCATACTACGTAAACTGGGCGGACCTACGAACCCAGGAGAAATGGAGACTAACATCACGAGCCAACTTCCGGATATCCATCACCAACACTAGAGCTTTCGGGGGAACCAATTCAAACACGCTCAAGTTAATGGCTTGCTAGCTATCCGACTCAATCGCCACATTAGAAAGCCCCATATCCCTGGTGTCACGGGGCTGAATTTCGCCTAGATTCTACCCGTGATGGCACCAAGTTTCCAGCAAGACTTGGTCTCAGCCAACACAATAAAACACACACACACGAGTTTGAATGAAGTCTAGCACGCACACCGTTTACAGGAACCCGTCCCAACCTTTTATTGCACCGACAATACAAAGAAAACACTTAGAGTACTAGACAAAACATCTCTCTGCCTTAGACTAAAAAATGCAGTGCCTATATAAGGCTACAATCAATAAAACGTGGCCACTAAGTAAAATGGGATCATGGGATGGCCTCATGACCTGCAGTTGACACTCTCAACTGCCCTAGGGTTGTGTTGGCACAGCCACAAGCTGCCAGCACATAGGAAAATAAAACTGTCTGGCAATAACTGCCTGATTCTGTTGGGGACATCTGTCCCTGCCTGCCAGCAACATGTGCAGAATGCAGTAACCGTCAATAACCGTTTTGCCTGATCCCAATCAAGGCTGTCTGGCTAATTTCGTGATCCAACCCAACTCCAAATACTTAGCCGTTTTCTGATTGCGTTGTCCCACAAGCTAGCTTCCCGTTTAGCATCTATGCCCCAATAATCATCAGGCCTTCACGTCCATCCCAGCTGCCACTTGCCTAATGGACCAGTGCCAACACCAACCGACACCATCGAGTCACCTTGGAAAGACATGCCTGCCTCATGCCTAAGTTTCCACCGGTTGGCTAGGGTGCAAGGTGCCACCGCTAGCCAAGCTTAGCAAGCCTTGAAAATCAAGGTGCTAACAAACCACCTCCACTAAAGGAGGCCGACGTCCTCATCGGTAAGGTTTGTAGGTATTCCTGAACTTGCTTTTCGAACTGCCACAAAGTCACATCCTTTTCCCACGAAGCCTCCGAATCGGGCCTACTCTTCCACTTCACCAAATAGGAGGTTCTCCTATTTTTCTTGCTCTGTCCTTCCATTTTATGATCCAGAATTCTGTCCACCTCTTTGTCAAATTGCATCCGAATCACAGGAGGAGCCCGTTGAGCCTGTTTTCTTCCCACATTTACCAAGTCTGGATGGAATTGCTTTAGAAAACTGACGTGAAATGTGGGATGAATCTTCAACCTGTCCGGCAATTTCAAACGATAAGCAACATTCCCCACTTGCTTTACAACTTCAAAAGGACCATCATAGCTTGCAATCAACCCGCGATGCACCTTCTTGCTATTGATTTTCTTCCAGATTTGGGGAGTAAGTTTGAGCATAACCTTATCCCCAACTTGAAATTCCAGTGGCCGCCTTCCTTTGTCTGCATACTTCTTCATTCGCTTCGCTGCCTTTGATAAACTGTCTTGGGCTTCCTCAAGCAACTCTTGCTTTGCACGAGCAAATTTGTAAGCAGCAGGACACCGACCTCCTGTGCTGGTCCTAGCCACCTCGTGAGGAGTAAGGGGCTGTTGGCCCGAAGCCAACTCAAACGGACTAGCACCCGTCGATGACGATCTGTGCAGGTTGTAACAAAACTGTGCACTATCCAGCAACTCCACCCAATTCTATTGACTTGCTGTGACATAGTGCCTCAAGTACTCCTCCAACAACGAATTTATCCTTTCAGTTTGGCCATCTGTCTGCGGATGATTTGCTGTGGAGAATTTCAACTCTGAACCCATCAAGTTGAACAACACTGTCCAGAATCGACCCATGAACCGAGTATCCCTATCACTGACAATGTCTTCGGGCAACCCAAAGTATTTCACCACATACTTATAAAACAAGTCAGCAGCAACTTCAGCGGGACATTTTTGTGGTGCAGGGATAAAAACAGCATACTTAGAGAAACGATCAACAACAACCATAATTGAATGCATACCATCAACTTTTGGTAACCCAGAAATGAAGTCCATAGATATACAAACCCAAGGCTTTCTGGAATGGATAAGGGCTGCAACAACCCTGCCTCTTTCCTCCGCTCCGTCTTATCCTGTTAGCAAACCAAGCAGGTTTTGACAAAGGCTTCCACGTCGTCCTCCATCTTTGGCCAATAATAAGAGCGTGACAACAAAGCCAACATGCGCTGCCTTCCTGGATGGCCAGCCCACTGTGGATCGTGGGTTTCTCTAAGCAACTCCTGCCTCAAGCCCCCAAGAACAGGGACATATAATCTGTCTCTTTTGGCATGGAGTAGATTGTCTTCCAACCAATACCTACGAACAGTTCCGTCTTTGACCTGTTGTGTAACGCCCCGAATTTTGGGTACGTTAAATAAAACATTTTATTGAAATAAAAACTGAGTCTGGCTCTTTTATTACAACAAAAACTTAAAAGAAGTACTTTTATTACAAACGGGAGGGAACTAAGGTTCCTAACTACTGCTCCGCTTGTTCTTCCATCCGGGCTAGCTCTTCGGCTCCAAATGCCTCCAAGGTGTAAAGTTCACCCTGTTCATCTATGAGGTCTGACATATTATACCGGCGTCGCCACCAATATAATAAGTCAAGGTTACCAAAAAGGCAACACCGTGAGCTTAAACGCTCAATAGAATAAACCAAACCCTCTAACCCTTAACTTATAACAATATAACATATAGTCAAAGATTTCCACATAGCATACTCATCTAACAACAACACATTTGTATACGATAAACCATCAACGTTGGTGTCCAAGATTTGTGAGTTTCTCCTACGTGACTTCTCGTAGACCGTGTCAACATTTTCCACATTTCATAAACGTATCACCTTTTCAAAAACTCAGTTTTTAACACACCCAACCTCGGTTCCGCCGTTCCGGACTCCCGAGTATCCTCATAATGGTTCCGCCGTCCCGGGCTCCCATTGGCACACATTGCATTGGCTCCGTAACGCGGATAACCAAGCACACACCCAACCTCGGTTCCGCCGTTCCGGACTCCCGAGTATCCTCACAATGGTTCCGCCGTCCCGGTCTCCCATTGGCACACAAAACACACACCACACAAAGGGCTACAACTTCCGGCCACATTGTGGTTCCCAAAACATTTCACACCTTTCAAAACACGCCCTTTTCATAAACCACAACCTAAGTGTCATGTTTCTACTTCCTTGATTTCCGTGTCTCGTTTCTCATGCATAGACTCCGCGGTGGGACTTTTCACATACGATATCATTCCTTGTATTATTCAATCTAACAACATCATACATTTCAAACTACGTGACATGCTTGAATCACTTAATAACAAACAACATGCATTTCATACATTCTTAAACAAAGATAACCTTATCTACATAAGCTTAGTGATCAAAGTTACTTTCAAATGAACTTATTTAGAGTTATGATACAAAACTACTTTATACTTAGGAATAGGGATAAGGAATTCCTACACTATATTTGGGGTGGACGATAAGAATATTCTACCTTGCTTCTTGGCGGTAGTAGTCGGCTAAGAAGATTCGGTCGTCGGTTTTGGATTTCGGCGGCGTAACGGCGTCGGTTTGCTTCGAAAGGAAGAGAGTTGTACTTTCTCTTCCTAGAAACAACTTTATAACTAACTAAGCTACTTTTAAATATCTAACGGTGGTTTTGGGAGGTGGTTTGGTGGTTTCTCTCAAGAACACTCAAGAACACTAGAAAACTAGAATTTTGAAAGCAAGAACTTTTGGAATTTCTAGAGAGAAGTGAGAGCAATGGTTGAAGGTGTGAGTTTAAGCTTGGAATGAGCTTCTATTTATAGGCAAGGGCTTCTCCTCTCCCTCTCTCAACCGAATCTCTCTCTCTCTCTCTACAAATTTGATTTCTTTCACTTGTCAAGCTTGATTGAAAGCTTGATGGGTGAAGTTAAGGCTTGGTTGGAAGATCAATGGCTAAATGGTAGGCTTGCATGGCTATGTTAGTCCTTGGATGGGATTCTTGGAAGATATGTTGCAATGGAGGAGACATGGGTACAAGATTCTTGGTTTAAACAAATGAAATTGGTACAAAGGAGGACAATGGAGGAAGATATGGAAGATATACATCTTCAATTTTTTTGAAAAGATGAAGAATCACCAAGTACAAGTCACATCTTTCTTCTTCTTCCTTCTTTCTTCCTCTTCTCTCTCTCTCTCTCTCTCTCCCTTTCCCTCTCTCTCGGCCTCTCTCCTCTCTCTCCCTCACGACTCTCTCTCTCTCCCCTCTCCTCTCTCTCTCTCTTCCATGTCCTAGCTATATATATATGTATAAGCATGTAAAAACATGTAAGAATATAAATAAACAATAGGTACTTTTGGTACTAAGGGCAATTTAGTCTTAAAGGGTCAAGATTTCCCCAATAAACAATTATAAAGTATGAGTACTTTAATTAATAAAATAATGTACTTTTGTACTCCCGGGAATCTTAACAAAACATTAGTTTAATGGGATAAGTACTTTGTTTGAAAGATGAGCCTATTACCCAATGGTTAATAGAATCCCTAACGGTTATTATCCAAAGGATAATAAGTGTAGACACCCCATTCTGGACTGTCCAGATAGCATTATTTGTCGATCTTTTATTTCCCCAATGATGATCTTAGTCGAAAACAGTTTAAGGACAAAGGTGTGGTTGAGCTTTGAGCGTCCCGAACCTCTCTTAAAACCCCTTTCAAACCCTTCAAACCAGAGCCAAACAGCCCCAGCAAAACCCAATTGGCATACGCCAGCGTCCTGAAGGCGTACGCCAGTCATCTGCCACGTGTCAGTCATCGACCAGTGGCCCATCTTTTATTGGCGCACGCCAGTTAATAATGGCGCACGCCAGTCAAACCCAGTCAAATCAACTTTATTCAGCAACTTGGGCGGGACTTTTGTGCCACCCTGACGTCGGCTACAGCGTCCCTGATGATTACTTTCGGCAGAGACGTTCCCTCTCTCTCCTACACCCCCCATCAAGGCAAGTCCCATGCATTTAATGCATGGGAGGCTCCAACCTTGTCTTAACCAGCCAAACAGGCCTTAGCACCAGACTGATCTCAGTCTCTCTCCCCCTATAAATACCCCCCCTTGCATTCATTTGCAAGGGGTTGGCCTCATTAAGAAGTAGAAACTCTCTCCTTCCTCCTTTCTTGCTCTCTATCCCTTTTTCTTCCATTGAAAGAGAAAAGAAAACAGCCCACTTCCACACACCCTGCTGACATCCAGTCACCATCTAAGCTTCCATCTCCAAGCTTTAAAGTTCAATATCACCCTCAATCCTCAAACAAAAGGTATACCACCTTTGCGTCCCTTTCTGTTTTTGGCCCCTGAGGGGAACCAGTGAGGCCCAGGCTAGTAAGTAATACTAGTCCTGGCCTCAAACTGGCAAAATACGACAAACGTATGAGGTGATACATGGCGCACGCCAGTAACCATATGCCGTACGCCAGTCATGGTAGAACGAGCACTACTGGCGTGGGGATCATGGACTACCATTTCTGTCGCTTTATCTTCCTGTTAGTCACCCTTGCATGCTAAACAACCAGTTTATCGCTTTCTGTATATTTAGAACTGTTTAGATGTAGTAATTAATACTCGCTTCTTATCTGCTTAAAAGGCCCCTGGGATCCTTCTGGTCATGCTCCAGAGCCCAGATGATGCAAAAGCCAAGCACTGGATTAGGGTCCAACGTGCGTACGACAGTCCATGACTGGCGTACGGCAGTTAAAGCTAGGATCCAGTGGCTGGCCTTTGCATCTTAGTTCAGTCTTGGCCTCCTTTCTGTCCCCACATTGTTTAGGGGGTTTCTTGTCTATTTTCATGGCTTCAAGCCATCTCATCTGTCTGTAAATGTATATATCCTGCTTATTTAACTGCATGGTTTGTCCTGGGTGTGCGCTGGTCCTTTTCCAGAGCCCAGAGGGTTGCAAACAAGGACTGTGAAACCAGATGAGTGGAGTACGCCGGTCGCCCTGTGGCGTGCGCAGGTCATATCAACATGCAGTGGCTCGGCCAGTGCATGCTGGTAGAACTTGCTCACGCCCTTGCGAGGCAGCGTACTGCAATTTGTCCAGTTTGCTCAGTGCTTGTTCTCAATCTATATTTTAGCATTGCAATCAAGCCATTCATAAGCATTTTTGTCATAAATCATGACTTGTTAAAGTTTTAATCCCCATTAACTGTTCCCCCGCCCTAACTGGCTAAAAAATGATCAAATGAGAGAAAAATGCAAGCGCTTTTACAAAATGCCCGAGTAGAGACCGATCTCCGGATTGGGCGAGAGGGGTGCCATAAAACCCTTCCCCTCTCGTAACCTGGCTCCCGAACCTCAGATATCGAAGGTGACGACGGACCGGTCTATGCCTTTTTCAAACTCAAACAAACGTGGCAAACGTTTTTCGAGTTCGGTTCCTTGGGTGTTCTTACCGCTAAAACCCGAGTGGCGACTCTGAATCGAGGCGTTTCGCCGCGCTTTTCCCAACAAAAAGGGCCGCACCCAATTTTACAAACAAAATTTCCGGGGGTGCGTGCCCACAGTGGCGACTCTGCTGGGGATGTTGCGTTGATTGATATTTGCCGATTAATACATAATGGAACAATTCTCAAAAGCTTGTCAAAACAGCACGCTTCGCGCTGCTAAAGAACGGAATGGTAACGTAACAGGATCTCAGCATCCGACCAATCCGAACTGGGGCTTTTACTATTGTTCTCTTGTGTAGTTTTCTACAAGTATCAATTAACAAAAGTGGGCCAAGCTTCAAAAGGCATTCGTTTTCAAAAGCGTTGCATTTCTCTCTCATTTGGTCATTCTTCGGCATTCTCCGTTCGTATCGATGGTTGGTCAGCCCCGTTGAGGTGTTTTGGGTAACCGGCACAGTTTACTGGAGCCTGGGGTCCTCGAACGCCCAACAACCTTGGACGATGATGAGTCGTACTGCCGTTCGACCATTGCTTTGCTCTACGCGTTGCAATGAGAGGTATATCGCGGCTCTAGTCAGAGGAACCCCTTTAAGCCAAAATCGGCCTCTACAGCGTGTACAATGCATTAGAACCTTTCAACATAAGACAGGAACCCGCAGGGTAGGATTACTTGTTTCTAACCCCATGTCCTGTTTATGTGTTACCGCTTTTCCTATCGCATGCTTGCACATACATCCATGATCGTTTTGCGTAGGAGCATGCTAGGGCGGCTTTTAGGATGTCTTTTGTCGAGTTTGTCTTGCGCCCACTCGGCGTTTGCCTTGGACCGATGACGAGTCGTGCATCTCGATGTTGCACGTTACCAGATTTTTCAAATCCTTAATCAATGAGACTTCGGGAAATCGATACTTCCTAAGTCCTTGTCTAAAACCCCATCGAGGTTTCAAACCGAAAACTAGGAACAACGGAGAGAATGGCATGATGCTTACACCACTCGGGTTAAAAGTGCTAATCACTTACACCAGGCTCCGGCACAGGGCTGCTTATGCCATTTCGGTTACGGTATCATGCCATCTACACCGAGTTGTTCCAAAATCCAACTTTGAAACCTCGAGAAGGGAGGAAGTCAAAGACTTAGGCTGTTTTGGCATCCCTTAGTAACATTCGATTCAATCAAGGATACACCGTCGAAAAGAAAATTCGAGGATTCCATGGCAACCGTCCGAGTGGCGTGAAGCAGACTCCCCCTAGTTCTAGAGTCTAGGAGGACACCGACGACGTTGGCATGCTCATTTTTCAATTCCCGTCTATTCTTTCAAATAAAATGACTGCAGGCTGTCACTGAGCTCTTATACTTTGCCGTCTAGTCATGCCGATGTCAAAGCAGAATTCCGAAATCAAGAGCCAAACCTACTTGGGACCGTCCGTCGAGTCTGTTTGAGGATCTGATTTGGGGTTCGTCTTTCAGTCGACCGCAGCGGAAGCTCTGGCCTGCACTGTGTCACGAGAGGACTCACCACCGACTACTCCGCACGAGTCCCCTCCGTCTACTCCATCTCCGCCAGCATCTCCCAAGCTTGTTAAAACAGAAGTACTAACCATGGCGGATGTCCCACCTCCGAATCTTGCAACCGTCCTAGCCGATCTACAGCGCAACCTGGCCGTCATGCAACAGAGAGCCGACCAGGCCGACGCCTCTATGGCCAATCTTCAAACCCTAATCGAGGAGGGACTTCCCCTGGTAGCAGGAGGGGATGGAGGTGAAAGGCGTGAACAAGGACCCGCCGGCCAGGAGGAACCGCTGGTTGAGAATCCCGCTCCAAGCCCAGAAGTGGCAGCTTTGGTCGCCAAAATGGCCAAGTTGGAAGAAGCCGTCGCCAAATCTGAAAGAAAAGGGTCGGGAGTACTAGACATGGACCGCCTCTGCCCATTTCTGAATGCCCGGCTGCCCGACCGTTTCAAAATGCCCAACTTTGCAAAGTTCGACGGTACTGGAGACCCGAAAACTCACTTGTTGGCCTATCATGGAGCCATGAAATTGCATGGCGTCGAGGAGGATGCCATGGCTCAGCTATTTCCGCAAACTCTTGCCGGTCCCGCCTTCCAATGGTTCCTGTCGCTCGACATCTCCAAGAGACGGACATGGGAGGATATCAGCACGGCCTTCAATGCTCAGTATAGCTACAACGCCCAACTCAAAATGACCACTCGGGAGTTGGAATCCACCAAGATGACTGCAAAGGAGTCCTTTGCAGACTTTATCCAAAGATGGAGAGCCAAGGCCGCTCTCATGCCCGATCGCCCAAGCGAGAAGGATCAGATCCGCATCATCTCCCGTAATCTGCAGCCCGACTTCGCTAAAAACCTCGTGTTGGTTCAGGGCGCAAATTTCGAAACCTTCTATGACTCCGGGCTGGCCATCGAAGAAGCCCTTCAAACCGGCGTTCTGCCTAGGAGTGACAATTCCTCCTCCACCTCAGCCTCAAAATCAAAGCCCCGTGCATACACCGGGAACAGCACTGCTTTGTTCGGTGGCAACAGCTACGCCAACGCGAACTCTGCCAACAACCCCTCTACCCAAAACTCTAACCACATTGCCGACATTAACCAAGTTCAAACCCCTCAAAGACCCCGAAATCGCAATCAACCCCGTAACTTCACCAACTTCGAGGCGCCTCTCTCCTCGGTGTTGAAAAAGCTAATCAAAACCGGGCACCTCAGACCTGTAGCCCCAACTCCACTTCCTCAAAATCCACCCCCTAGCCATAACCCCAACGCTTTCTGTGCGTATCACCAAATGCCTGGCCATTACACCGATTCCTGCTATCGCCTTCGTCATGCGATACAGGATTTGGTGGACAATGGCACCCTTCCGACTCCACCCACAAAGCCCAATGTCATCTCCAATTCCTTACCCAAACATGACCCTAACCCTCAAGTGAACCAGATAAACCTCAGCCCCACCATATTCAACCCCACCGACCATATTACCTCAACCTTCAACCCAAGACCAGTTGTACCCTTTCCCTCCGAACCAAGCATTAACATGATGGCGACCGGTTGGGCCATGGAAGACAGAGCCAAGGAATGGGAAGAGCTTTGCAGTGATTGGACTGAACAGTATAACATGGGGTTCCCCGCGCACCCTCAGGTCAATCAAATATGGCTAGACCAGTGGCAGGTAGAATGGAACGCGGCACAGGCTGACCCTCTGGATGGTCTCTTTTTGTTCGCGCTCTTTTACCAGCCTGAATTAAACCCAGTCGAAGCGGAAGCCGAGGAATACGTGTGGGATCCACAGCCTGGTGGATGGCAATTGGGTCAAGGTCTCGAGACTGATGTGGACCAAAACGACTTCGATGAGAAGTACTGGGACCAGTTCCAAGAGGGGGAGATGGCGCCCGACATTCGTCGCCCACTAGGCGCCATGTTACCCTTGGTAAATGCTATTGCTGACACGCTCGACCGACGCATCCATGAATTCGATCCTACTCTCGACTTCGTCTCTGTGGAACAGCCTTGCCCTATTGTTTCTGCTCTTGGGGACGACTGCTCAATCATGGTTCTAGATGCGCTTCCGGCCGACCTCTGGGATGCGGAAGAAACCGTTAAGACCTCACCGCCAGCTGATATTTGGGACGTCGACAACATTGTCGACCTAAACATGGGGAACGAAGTGTGGACCGTCAATGCTGCTCTCGTCGATGGAGGATTTTGGGACGTTCCGTTCATCACTAACCCGGGAGTGCCATTTGAAGAAGAGGCTGCACAGGATCCCGCCTTTTGGGAGGGTCTAGTGATGGAAGACTTGGAATGGGACACCGCTCTGGGGACAAACTCGGCTGCAACGGTCGCATCAACGGACAGAGGGAAGCGCAAGCTGGAAGAAGTACCGGCCGATCTGTGGGATTCTATTGACTCATCATCTTGGTGGGATGTGGCCAACGTCACTAGGAGCGGCCGAGTGTTTCAGCCATCCAACCTCCAGGCTGGGAGCTCGTCCAATCCACCCGGTCAGAAAGCCACTGTTCCCGCTGCTCAGAGAACTGATCCGCTCTTTCCAAATGGGGTTCTAGAAGAAGACGCCATTTTGAAACAGCTCGAACTGATTCCGGCCGCTGTCTCTATCTGGGGCCTAATTTCGTCATCAAAGGAGCATCGAGAGAAGCTATCCTCCGCGTTGGCCTGGCTCACGGTACCGATCGACATCACTCCCGAGGCCATGATTGCCCTCGTGCTGCCACTCCTCTCCAAGCACTCCGTCACTTTCACCGAAAGGGATCTGCCCGTTGAAGGAACTGCTCACAACCGCCCGCTGCACATCACCGTCAAGTGCCGGGGACATTGGGTGCTAACCGTGCTAATTGACAACGGCTCGGCCATCAACGTTTGCCCGATGAGGGTTGCCTACCGTTTGGGATTCTCAAAGAGTGACCTAACGCCATCCAATCTGGCCGTCAAGGCATACGACAGCACTCGCCGCATGGTGGAAGGAACTCTGATGCTGAAACTGGATGCTGAGGGCTTCAAAATGGATGTAAAGTTCCACGTGGTCGACGTCTCCGCCACCTTTAACCTGCTGCTGGGCAGGCCTTGGCTTCATAGGGCCGACATTATGGCTGTACCTTCAACCCTGCACCAGAAAGTCATGCTGGGGCTGCCTACCGGAACCTTAACAATCTGCGCGGACTCTGGGATCCGCCCGCTCACGGATGACGGCACACCTGTTTTGGGCATTATGCACGGGGAAGAAGACTCGGACTTCGGGGGTTTCTCTTTCGACACATCTGGCTCAGTCCTCGCCATTGCCATGGATGATGACTTCACCATAAGCTCAACTGTCCTCGAAATGATGAGGAAGATGTCATTCATGCCGGGCCTAGGACTCGGGGTCAACCAACAAGGGATCGCTGAGTTCCCTGTCTTTCCTTCCAACAAAGGTCGCTTTGGTCTCGGTTACACTTCACCGGCCAAAGACGCCGAAAGGAGGAAAGACACGGGAAAACCTCGAACCCTTTTTGGTAACCCCGACAGCTACTTCGTGCGAGAGGGAGGAGGCTCTGCTTATTCGGGACAGATAGAGCCATTTTGGGATCCGGAGACTTCCACTTGGCTGCCGGGATTTGAAATATTTGCTGCGGACACCTGGTCCGATGAGGAGACGGCCGAAGAAAAACTGGCCAAACAAGTGTTCGAGAAGCAGCTGGGTCAGACCAAGGGAGAGTTTGACTGGCTGAAGGCTTTTGATCAAGGGGATCTGGAGATGCTGTTCTCCCAAGTAGGTTTGGTTGGCAAGGGCGAAGAAGCTGAAGTGCTGATGCTCGGGCCCGACTCCTCAGATGCTCTCAAGGATCCTACCGCTCTCATCGTGAAGGCGCAGGGAAGTCTCAATAACTGCATTTTCACTCCGCGTCTAACATGCATTGACGATGAGTCTGAGTCTGACACAGAGTCTGTCAAGTCTAAGTCTAGCTCAGAGTCGGAGTTTGTGCCTCTTGGCCCTCCACGTCGTAGCTTTTACTTCGAGTTCGAGTCTGTTGTACTTGGCAACCCTGTGGGGTTTTATGAAATGCATGATTCTACTTCTGACTACTTTGCTAACTTCTATATAAACTGTGTCGACCCTGACGATGAAGGAACAGACTTCGACGGGGACATCCCGGCTGAGTTGCGTTCCCTCATGGAAAAGGAAGACGAAAGGCGTGCTCAGCCTCTAAAAGAAGAAGTAATTTTTGTAAATTTGAAAGACGAGGATGACCCCCGCATGATGCAAATCGGTGCAAATCTATCCCTGGAAAATCATGCCGGAACGATCGAGCTCCTCAAGGAATTTCCCGAGGTTTTCGCGTGGTCTCACAAGGATATGCCCGGCATCGATCCCGAAATAGTGCAGCATCGAATCCCGTTGGAGCCTGGGGCTGTCCCCGTCAAACAGAAGCTCTGCAGGATGAGGCCGGATTGGGTTCAAAAGATTAAGGAAGAGGTCACCAAGCAGATTGATGCAGGGTTCATAAGGGTTGCAGAATACCCCAAATGGGTGGCCAATATCGTGCCCGTTCCTAAGAAGGATGGAAAGATCCGAGTCTGTGTCGACTTCCGGGACTTAAACAAGGCAAGCCCCAAAGACAGTTTTCCCTTGCCACACATTGACGTGCTTGTGGACAACACGGCGGGGCATGCCTTGCTCTCTTTTGTCGACGGATTCTCCGGATACAACCAGATCTCTGTGGCACCCGAGGATCAAGAGAAAACAACGTTTGTCACGGAATGGGGCACTTACTGCTATGTAAAAATGCCGTTTGGACTGAAGAACGCCGGGTGCACTTTTCAACGGGCTCAAACGACCTTGTTTCACGATTTTATCCATAAGACCGTCGAGATCTACGTCGATGACATGATCGTGAAGGCAAAGGAGGAAAAAGACTATCTCCCGACACTCAGGCAATTTCTCGAAAGGCTCCGCAAGTACAATGTGCGCCTGAACCCACAAAAGTGCACGTTTGGGTCACGTCAGGCAAAATGTTGGGGTTTCTGATCACCGCGAGGGGAATTGAAGTGGATCCTTCCAAGATCAAAGCAATTCTTGAGATGGAGCCGCCCAAGTCGGAAAAAGGTGTGCGAAGTTTTCTAGGGAAGGTCCAGTTTATCAGCAGGTTTATCTCCAAGTTGACTCTAACCTGCGGGCCGTTATTCCATTTGCTCAAAAAGGGGGTCCCATTCGAATGGACGGAGAAATGCCAGACCGCTTTCGAGTCTATTCAGAGATATTTGCAGAGCCCACCGGTACTGATGCCGCCAACGCCGGGTCGGCCTTTGATTCTCTATCTGTCCGTTTCTTCAACAGCCATGGGATGTCTGCTAGCACAGGAAGGAAGCAATGGGGTTGAGAAGGCTGTGTACTACCTGAGCAAGAAGATGGTCGGATCTGAGGAGCGCTATACCCCTCTGGAAAAGACGTGTTGGGCGCTAGTTTGGGCTACCAGAAAGCTTAGACACTACATGCTAGCCTATTCGGTGAAACTGATTTCTCGGATGGATCCTATCAAGTATCTGTTCGAGAAGCCTGCACTCACCCATAAGCTAGCACGTTGGTTGCTTCTGCTGGCTGAGTTCGAACTCCAACATGTCACGAGGAAATCTGTAAAGGGGCGCGCTGTGGCTGAATTTCTAGCCGATCACCCGATCGACGGCCCGGAGGACGTGGATTTCACATTTCCCGACGAAGAGGTTCTAACAGTGGTCGAGGAAGTATGGACGCTCTATTTTGACGGGGCTGCTAACCAGAGGGGGTTTGGGATTGGAGTGTTGTTGATCACGCCCGCCGGTGCTCACATTCCGCTCGCCTTCAAGCTGAATTTCGATGTCACCAACAATCAAGCCGAGTATGAGGCTTGCATCGTCGGAATGGAAGCTGCTATCGCTTTAGGAGTCGAGAAGTTAGAAGTAATTGGCGATTCGAACTTGGTAGTTTCCCAAGCCAATGGAGATTGGAAGGTTCGTGAAGAAAAGCTGAAGCCTTATCACCAAGATTTGGAAGAACTGATTCCTCGCTTCAATAAGGTGACTTTCACCCATGTCCCACGCTTGAAGAATCAGTTCGCCGATGCTTTGGCGACTTTGGCTTCAATGATCGAACTTCCAATAGGTGTTAAGTTACGGCCGATCGTGATTGAACAGAGGGACCTGCCCGCTTACGAGTATATCAATGCCATTGATGATGTCGATGATGGCCTACCATGGTACCATGACATTTGGAACTTTGTGGAGCGTGGGGAGTTTCCTACTAAGGCTACGAAAAAGGATCGGATTGCTTTGCAGAGGTTGGCTTCTCAGTACATCATCTGTGGGGGGAAGCTGTATCGAAGGTCGCACTGCGGAATGCACAAGCTCTGTGTCAACGGCGTCGAGGCAACAAAGATAATGGAGACATGGTCACAAAGGAGATCCGGGCTCCAGTGTTTGATCCCCGCGGGAAATTCAGGCCGAAGCGATCCGGGCCATACATCATCAAGACCATCCTATCCGGGGGTGCTGCTAAGCTCATCGACCTTGACGGCAATGAATTCAACACCCTGGTCAACCTGGATCAGCTCAAACGTTATTTTCCATGAGAGATGCTCGTTGGATCGAAAACCACAAGGGTGGGCGATTCCAAGCAAAAGTTAGAGCAGCCTGCTAGACCGGAAACCTAAGGAGGCGGTTCTAGGCAAAAATAAATAGGCAAAAGTCGAAAGCTCGCTAGACCGAAAACCTGAAAAGGCGGTACTAGGCAAAAGTTAGAGCGTAAAAGGAGAGGTAAAATACACGAGCGAACCTTGGCCTGAACTACGTTCTGACCTGATTCCCTGAAAAAGGGATACGTAGGCAATCTCACCTTGAGATTCGGTCACATTCCATCAAAATTTCGATCCAGGTTTGACATTTTTGGGTCCACATCGCAGTTCGAGGAGGTCGAGCACAAGTCAAAGGCAGCACTGAAGCGAATCAGAAAGGGGAAACCTGTTGTCTTTCAACTTTATTGCAAATTACTACTTCTAATACATAAGCTGAGCATAAAAGCCTTAAAAACAGTTGAAGCATGAAAAACAGAACAAAATGCTTAAGAAGCCTAACGGCTCGCAGTTTATTCTAAGCATAGCAAAGTGGCCCGGAGTCAGTCAATATTTTCCCTTGCATTCACCTCGGCTCTCAGCCACTGTCTATAGCGGCTCCTCAACCCTGTTGCAAAATCCGGCATCTCAGCCTGAAGGGCTCTAAGGCCCCAGCGCCGTTGGTAACCGTTGAGTGTTTGAGCGTTGAAATTCGGGACACGGAAGTCCCCAGTGCTGACGCGGTGGTTCTCTTGAGAAGCGCTCAGCTGTCGAAGAACACGGCCGGGAATGTAGAAAGTGAAGCTCGACAGGCCCGCGATCACCACCCTGTCGAACCCATCGGAGCGGATGGCCATGTCCGGGAGATCCAGCCAGGGGCACCTCCAGGCAATCTCGTCGGGCTGCATTTGCCTCATGAACTCGTACCAGCCTTCTGTGTCCATGTCAGGGTAGCGCATCTCCCTTTGATGAATCCTTTTCGGAAAGAGATTCCAACCCGCCACCGGAGGGTGCAGTAGTTTCAATTTGTCCGACAGCCACAACTGCATGAGAGGAAAAGACAAGTAAGAAGCCAGATAAAACCTGAGCGAAAAGACAAGTAAGGAACTAGGGAGCAGCCTAAGCCGAGTGTCGAGGTAAAATGAGAACGTGTGAAAAACCGGAAAAAGGTGAGCTGAGTGAGATCACCTGAAGCAAAAGAGGGCTGCCGCCGAAAACGGCCGACTGGCCCGTATACACCAAATCCAAACCCAAGAGAGTTTCGGCCAGGACCAAAGGGACCACATTCCTTCGCGCCCCCATCTGTGCAGCAACGCGCACAAGCGAAGGGCTGACCTGCCCGTGGGCCAGCACGAGCAAATAGGCGGCCAGCAAGCAAATTACCAAGGCGAAGCGGCGGCGCGCCTGAGCGTCATCACTATCCAAATCGCCGTCCGGGCTGTACATTTCGATCAGCCGCATGGTATTCAATTGGCCGCCCTCAAGGATAGTATTCGCCAAGCCCGGGAAATGTTAAGTGAAATGGCCAACAGTTTAGGCATGCTCGCTTGGTAGGGCGGAACTACAAGCGTAGGGGACGAGAAGGTCCGAAGATACGCTTGGAATTCCTCAACAGTGGGGCACATCTCGTCGTCGCCAAAGCAAAAGACATGGACGTCCGGATCCCAGAATCTGAGAGCAGCCTGCAGGAGCGCTGGGCGGAGTGGCACATGCCGCAGAAAACGGAACGAGGCAAGGCCGTGATATTGAAAATTGAGCCAGTCAACGCTCAGAAATTGCGCCAACCAAGGCCTAAGTAAAGTCGGGAGGGGGTTATCCATGGAAGGTGTTGAAGTATACTGGGGAAAAGGGGAAGCAATGCAGTCCTGAAAACTACAATACTCATGCCTCTGCTTTATAGGCCTTAGCCTTGCTCTTTCATCACCAATAAGCCACCAAGGCATCATGCTAACTTCCAAGCCTCCCCTCTGCAAAGGACACTGCCCCCTGAGAACCCAGAAACCGTGTGCAAACCGTGTGGGAGTAAAAAACAAAGTGGCCCCTGAAAAAGGACAGTTGGTCAGTCAAGTGGACCTGGCGTTCAAGAACCTGGCGTACGCCAGTTTATAACTGGCGTGTCCGTGTTCCCCACTTACTGGCGTACGGGCCTCAACTTCTGGCGTGCGCCAGTAGGTTTCACCAGAAACCAGTTTGCAGCAGCTACTGCCTCCGCATGTTCGTTTTTTATTCCGGGGTTGGTTTTTGCCATTTGAGGATTCATACAAGTCACAAACATCATTTAAGGCTATGGCAGCGCGTCAGATTCTAAAAGCCATGCCCGATAAAGATTGTGGACCCCCCGGTGGCCCGTGTCAAGCTAAAATCAAGGATACGGATGGTCAAAACTCGTTTCCGGGGCTCTTGCCAAGTTTTGTCATACCATACATGTTACATAGGCCTTGTGTGACTGTGTGGGGGTGTCGGTTTCAGTCCGGGACCATATCGAGTCATCTTTGGCGTCTTATGTCCATTTTTGCGACATTTTTAGCTTTTTCTTAGTATTTCTCTTGCACCGGGGCAATTTTACCGGTTTTAATGGTTCGTGCAAGTCATTGTACATCTATGTTACCTTTCAAAAGGGTCAGTTTCTTTCCCCGGGGAGAATCTTGGAGTTCGGCCTACCGGTGCCCAAAACTCCCGTATCCCCCGCGTGTCTGGGATACGTGTCGTATCCTAAGACTTTTCTGTCCATCTTTTCTTCGAGCTAAGTCGATTATGTGCATATACAAGTATCATTTGTCGATTCAGAGCATTCGTCAATGCATGTTAGATATTAGCGGATGTTTTGTTCTTTTCCTTTACCAAGTCTCACCAAAGTAAGGGGGAAACGATAAAACAGAAAATGCAGGTGTTATATACTACTGTGCCCAAATGTAAACGGTGGAAATGTATCAAGTATCAAACGGCGCAACGGCCCGGGCAGAGCTAAATGTATCAGGGCACACTCGCCCAAGGGTCAAAAGGCACGCAGGCCCCATCCAAAGTATCCAAATGTTTCCAAGTATCAAAGTACCGGCAAAATAGACTAAGGCTCGATGATAGCCCTCAGTCGTCAAAAGGGTCTTCCTCGTCGTCGTCGTCCTCGCTGTCCTCTACCTCTCGAGGGTCTATCCGGAACCTGGGGTCGCTCGCTGAGTCAGAGCCGCTGCTGAGGGACGTCCCCTCTTCCTCTTCTTCCTCTGCCTCTTCTTCTTCTCTCCTTTTCTTTTGCGAGGGTCCCTCGGCAGGCTTCTTCTCTGCAGGCCTCTTCCTTAGCTCCCGGCGGAACTGGAGCTCCTCGCTGGCCGGAGTAATTTGCACTCCCCGTTCCACCCTTACCGCTGGCCGGGAGGAGCTCGAAGCTGCTTTCTTTGCTGGGGGAGGCCGCACGCTCTTCCTCCTAGGAGCCGCCCTAGCATGTCCCTGCATAGTCATTCAATTCAGTTAACATACATTGTGCATATTGTATATATTGAAATGCTGAGTGCAGGAAATGTCATAAGCAATCCTGATCAAAAGTAAAAGGAAAAGTTATACCTGAGGCTGCTCAACGGGAGTTGGAGCTGGTGGTGGGTACTCCAACTGCAAGGAAGCGCCGCCGGCTATCCTGTGGAACTCCTTCTCCATGGCCTTCATCAGGCGAGCTGCCTCCCGTACCCATTCTATCGGAGCCTGTGACATATTTCGGGACAGAATCAGAATGCAAGCCAAGTGTACATACTGAGAGCGAAATACGGGAACTACAAAAGGGTAAAGGAATGTCTTACCGGCCCTGTGATCTCTGCTGGGTCTGTCCTGGCGGGCTCGAACCGAACTACAGCCTCCTCTCCTGCCGTGTCCCGCACAGCTAGGGTCCAAGAAAGCCGAGGCAGCCCCGTCGCTGTAGCATAGTCGCTCCTCTCTCTCGGCTGGGCTGTCCTGCTCTCCCGGCTCCGCCTCTCCTCGCCAGCCTTAAGCGCCTCGCTCTGCACGGCAACATGCTCCAGCACTCCAAGCGGCCTAGCCAAGCGCTGCCTCCGGTAGACAGCATAGTCACGCCCAGGCCTCAGGAAGGCAGCAAGCCCGGCCGGAACAGTGAAACGCCTCAGCTCAGCCAGCGTGTACCTGTCCGTATGAGAAGCGTGAAGAGGCAGTGGCCCAGGCACCTGGTACTCAAGAGAGCCCAGTGACTGCCGTGTCACCCGGTCACCCAGGTACCACCGCCACCCGAAAGCAGACTCCAACAACACCCGGCTTGCTGTCACCACCCTGCTCTGTGCTAGGTACTCAGGCTCAGGCTCGGCGCTACTCCACGGGTTCCAATCCACCTGTAGGACAATGGCGCAGATTTTAAAACATCAGCGACAGCATTAAAGCAATTCTAAAGGGCAGGATGATCAGTTTGGCATGTTACATACCTGAGTACCCGACAGCTCGTCCAGGTACGACCGGAAGGCTAGGAGGCTCCCTCTCGACTTCTTCTTGCCGCTATACATAGGACCCCAGATCATGGCACGAGGGAGCATCCTCAGGTTCGGGCACTTGTTCTCCGGTGGGTACATCTTCAGCACTTCATAGGCCCATAGCTGCAAACGATCAGGTAATCAAAGCGTCAGAATTCAGTTCATAGGCAAATTAAAGACAAGTGCAAGAAATAGAAAAGCGGGAAGTAAATGACAAGCTTTGTTTCTTACCTCCCACACTCTCCAGTAGCCGGCCGTCGCCTTCTTTCCGCGCGAGAACTCTCCCATGAAACTATAGCAGGCACCCAGAGCTGCTCCTCCCTAGTCAAACCTCGAAGCTGCGCCTAAATCATGGAGGGCCGGTAAGTAGGACAGGTGCACCGTGGATCGTTTGTTCGGGTACAAGGTAGCCCCGAACAAGTACAACAAGTAGGCCCTCGCCATCTGCTCCGGCTCCCTCCCGTGCAAATACCGCTTAAACTGGTCATAATGGACAGTCTCCGCCTCACCCGCCGGCGCCTGCCCTAAAAACCACGCCAGAGCCTCAGGATCCCTGTAAATCTCTAAGTCAAACGGGATAGGCTCTCCACCTACCCTCAAGCCCGTGAGCGCTGCAAAGTCAGACGGGGTCACCGTCATCTCCCCAATCAGCAAGTGGAAGGTATTTGAGGAATCCCACCACCTCTCGGCCAACGCTGTCAGCAGAGCGTGATCGCTCTTCACGGCCGTCAAAGTGAGGATAAACGGCCGGAACCCTGCAGCGTCAACCAAGGCCCTGACACGCTCGGGCAAGCTCCTGTACAACTCAAGCGAGCTCGCCGGACCTCCGTGGCCCCGAGTGCTGGCCGCCCCCCTCTGCACAACAAAGACAGGCAGTGAAAAGAGTTTCATCAGTAATTGCAATCCAAACGGTTAGTCGAATTCAGAATATCAAAGAGTAACTCTGCAAGTCGAAACAGGTACCATAAAGGTCGAACAAAGTTACCGGGCACTTGTATTACCTATCAAGTTCTGCTATCAGTCGAATCAGTTCAAAGGTATTTCTTAGTCAGGTTCCGAGCTAGAGGGCCTCTCTTTTCTCAAGGTACATCTCTCAGTCGATTGCACGAGTTTTCAGTTTATCAATATGGCCGATTCAAGCTATTGGGCACGCCATCCGGGCGTTCGACATGTCATGACAATCTACCTAGTCGAGTTCAAGTTCAAAGGATAAATCCTATCAAGTCGAGGCCACTTACGATTGATTCGAATTTGGCACTAACAGTTTTGTCGAAGTCGTGGGCATTCTACAAGTCGATTCAACTACTTCAAGTGTTATATCATTTAAGCCAAGTTTCGAAGTCAAGGCATGCTATTCAAAGTTCTACTTTCCCAGTCAAGTTACAGTTCAAGGTTCTGGTCAACAGGCATTGCGAGCTACGCTACGACAGTTCAAAGCTACATTTGAATTCAAATGACAAGACATGCATATCAAAGAAAAAGTTCAAAGGAATACCTGCGCCCAGTTCACGGACAGGTGTCTCTGAGGGTCTCTCAGAACAAGCTCTGCATCGTAGCTCTCCCTCAAAGGTGCCAGGCTATCAACCCCAGACGGAATGAACACGTGTGGCTCGGGCAAGGCATAGGTGGCCGCGTCAAACTTAGCACGGGGTGCCAGCCGTATGGACTCTGCGAGCGTCACTGCCCGCTCAAAGGACCACACCTCCCCCTGAGCCTCTTCGGCTGCCTCAGCCTCGCTCACAAAGGCCTCCTCCTCGGCCCTGGCCCTCTCGGCCTCTTCCCTCAAGCGCTCCTCCTCCTGCGCTCTCTCAACTTGCCGGGCTCTATCCTCCCTTGCTGCCAGCACTGCAGCCACCACCCCCGGGTTCTCCCGGAGCAACCGGCCGAGTTCTTCCTCAGACACAAACTCGGCAAAATCTCCCCGAGTGATGGGTACGTGCACCGAGGACCCCACTGCAGGCCGAAACTCAGCCCCTTCCACGGGTGCCTCTCCGAATACGTCCTCCTCAACCACGGGACCTTTGCCCCTCGCCGGATCTCTCACCGGCGTCCCCGGCCGATCACCATCATCGCCACTACCCCTACTGCTGCCGCCGCCTCCAGCCGAGCCCAAACCGGTAATCACCACACCTTCTACCCCACTGCTTGGATCCAGTCGACGAACCTGTGGACCCACTATCACAACAGAGCCTGGCGTACGCCGTAGCCCTCCTGGCGTACGCCGCCCGTCGCCACCAACCACCTCCGGTGCATGGCCATCGCCACCACCAGACTCGCCAGTAACCACTGCACCAACGGCCGACGAGGCCTCTGTAGCCGATGGATCGTCGATTCGAGCACCCATGATCTCGGCTCCATCCCTCGACCGACCCTCATCACCACCACCTCTATCACTGCCGTGGCCCCCTTTGCCGCCTCCGGATTCTGCCATGGATGAGCGTGGGTAAGTGGGTTTACAAGAAGGATGAAAGATTGCGGGAGAGAATGAAGATTTGACAATGTTTTCGAAGTTTTGGGAGTTCAAAAACCGAAGGAATGGCGGTTTCCTGCCATATACAGAAGTTTATACGACGTATGGAGCGATTGGGCCGGATCTGGGCCGGGTCTGGGCTTGGATCTTTCGCAAAAGTGGCGCACGCCAGTATTATGATACCGTACGCCAGTAAGTCCTGGGCCTTAGGCCCAATTCACTGTGTACTAGATTTCATCCTCAAAAGAAAAGCCCAACTCATTCTGGAAAGTTTTTGACTCGTCCCCAAGCAGAGGCCCGTCCAAACTCAAATCAACGACGATCTATCCGTCCAAATTCAAATCAACGACGATCTATCCGTCCAATTTCAAATCAACGACGATCTATCCGTCCAAACTCAAATCAACGACGATCTATCCGTCCAATTTCAAATCAACGACGATCTATCCGTCCAAACTCAAATCAACGACGATCTATCCGTCCAAATTCATATCAACGACGATCTATCCGTCCAAACTCAAATCAACGACGATCCACTCGTCCAATTTCAAATCAACGACGATCTATCCGTTCAAATTCAAATCAACGACGATCCACTCGTCAAATCAGCGATGATCTATTTTGAAATCAAAGACGATCTACCCGTCCCACAATCTGCTTTCCCCAACAGAGTCGGTGCTCTTGCAAAAGGATCATTCCCCAGGAGAGTCCACATTTCTGTGATCTGTCTATCAAAGACAGCGAAGCAGCGGTCTATCCGCCCCTACGTCGAATCAAACAGGTTCTTCAAAGTTCTTGCATTCTGGATAGCCTTGAAAGAGGGTGTCTAGGAAACCTTTGACGTTACTTGTCTCCAATCAATGGTGCATCAAGTGCCGTCAAAGGGGGGCTTCTGTAGACACCCCATTCTGGACTGTCCAGATAGCATTATTTGTCGATCTTTTATTTCCCCAATGATGATCTTAGTCGAAAACAGTTTAAGGACAAAGGTGTGGTTGAGCTTTGAGCGTCCCGAACCTCTCTTAAAACCCCTTTCAAACCCTTCAAACCAGAGCCAAACAGCCCCAGCAAAACCCAATTGGCATACGCCAGCGTCCTGAAGGCGTACGCCAGTCATCTGCCACGTGTCAGTCATCGACTAGTGGCCCATCTTTTATTGGCGCACGCCAGTTAATAATGGCGCACGCCAGTCAAACCCAGTCAAATCAACTTTATTCAGCAACTTGGGCGGGACTTTTGTGCCACCCTGACGTCGGCTACAGCGTCCCTGATGATTACTTTCGGCAGAGACGTTCCCTCTCTCTCCTACACCCCCCATCAAGGCAAGTCCCATGCATTTAATGCATGGGAGGCTCCAACCTTGTCTTAACCAGCCAAACAGGCATTAGCACCAGACTGATCTCAGTCTCTCTCCCCCTATAAATACCCTCCCCCCCTTGCATTCATTTGCATGGGGTTGGCCTCATTAAGAAGTAGAAACTCTCTCCTTCCTCCTTTCTTGCTCTCTATCCCTTTTTCTTCCATTGAAAGAGAAAAGAAAACAGCCCACTTCCACACACCCTGCTGACATCCAGTCACCATCTAAGCTTCCATCTCCAAGCTTTAAAGTTCAATACCACCCTCAATCCTCAAACAAAAGGTATACCACCTTTGCGTCCCTTTATGTTTTTGGCCCCTGAGGGGAACCAGTGAGGCCCAGGCTAGTAAGTAATACTAGTCCTGGCCTCAAACTGGCAAAATATGACAAACGTATGAGGTGATACATGGCGCACGCCAGTAACCATATGCCGTACGCCAGTCATGGTAGAACGAGCACTACTGGCGTGGGGATCATGGACTACCATTTCTGTCGCTTTATCTTCCTGTTAGTCACCCTTGCATGCTAAACAACCAGTTTATCGCTTTCTGTATATTTAGAACTGTTTAGATGTAGTAATTAATACTCGCTTCTTATCTGCTTAAAAGGCCCCTGGGATCCTTCTGGTCATGCTCCAGAGCCCAGATGATGCAAAAGCCAAGCACTGGATTAGGGTCCAACGTGCGTACGACAGTCCATGACTGGCGTACGGCAGTTAAAGCTAGGATCCAGTGGCTGGCCTTTGCATCTTAGTTCAGTCTTGGCCTCCTTTCTGTCCCCACATTGTTTAGGGGGTTTCTTGTCTATTTTCATGGCTTCAAGCCATCTCATCTGTCTGTAAATGTATATATCCTGCTTATTTAACTGCATGATTTGTCCTGGGTGTGCGCTGGTCCTTTTCCAGAGCCCAGAGGATTGCAAACAAGGACTGTGAAACCAGATGAGTGGAGTACGCCGGTCGCCCTGTGGCGTGCGCAGGTCATATCAACATGCAGTGGCTCGGCCAGTGCATGCTGGTAGAACTTGCTCACGCCCTTGCGAGGCAGCGTACTGCAATTTGTCCAGTTTGCTCAGTGCTTGTTCTCAATCTATATTTTAGCATTGCAATCAAGCCATTCATAAGCATTTTTGTCATAAATCACGACTTGTTAAAGTTTTAATCCCCATTAACTGTTCCCCCGCCCTAACTGGCTAAAAAATGATCAAATGAGAGAAAAATGCAAGCGCTTTTACAAAATGCCCTAGTAGAGACCGATCTCCGGATTGGGCGAGAGGGGTGCCATAAAACCCTTCTCCTCTCGTAACCTGGCTCCCGAACCTCAGATATCGAAGGTGACGACGGACCGGTCTATGCCTTTTTCAAACTCAAACAAACGTGGCAAACGTTTTTCGAGTTCGGTTCCTTGGGTGTTCTTACCGCTAAAACCCGAGTGGCGACTCTGAATCGAGGCGTTTCGCCGCGCTTTTCCCAACAAAAAGGGCCGCACCCAATTTTACAAACAAAATTTCCGGGGGCGCGTGCCCACAATAAGGTACGGGTACTTTAAATACTAAATTAAGTTTTTGAAAAAGACTACATGTCCTTTTTGAAAATACACATGTGATATATATATATATATATATATATATATATGTACTTACCAAATAAAATAAAGAAAAGGCTTTTGTCCAATGGGTAAAGATTATCGTAACGGTTATTATCCAATGGTCCAAAGTTACTTGGGTACTTTTATTAGAAAAAATAATCAAAAGTACTTTTCAAATGTCATTTCTTTAAAAGATCAAAGTACTTGTTCAAATCTTTCAAAAATCCTTTTAATATAAAGAAATGGGTTTCTATTATCCAATGGATAATAATTTCCCTAACATTTATCGTCCAATGGATAAAGAATAAAACTAAAACAATAAAAGAAAACAATTAAATCCTTTCTAGTCTAGGGTTCAAAAGGTTTAAGATGGGCAAAATGGTCCATCTTTGGTTAGGGATAAGTAACTAGGTGACTTCCTAGCTTGGTTACTCCATCAAGCCGGTTAAAAGCTAACTAGGCTTGCTAAGTAGGGCATATAAGTCAAGAAACGATCCTCGAGGGCTAAAGTGAAATTAGGGTTTCTAGTCGAGAAATACGATGATAAGGCGATCGATTGTTTAAATACAAACAACAAGGAATCAAATAAGAAAATCAACGAGCAATTAAGAGAAATTAAGAAATTTCAAATAACAACGAGATTTTTATTGAACGAAAAATCGGAGTTGTTACATGTTGTACCAGCTTTTGATACTCAAAATCATTTCCAGCATTTACCCGGATCCTGTCCACAAAGCCTGATGCAACTTGAGAGATAGCAACAATGTACCCCAGCACTTCCTTGCGGCTTAAAGCATCGGCAACCTGGTTATGACGACTAGGTTTGTGCTTCCACTCAAAATCATACTCTTCAAGGTATTCTTGCCAGCGAGCCTGCCTTGGCGATAACTTCTTCTGCACTTTGAAGAAAGTATTCGCCACATTGTTCGTCAATACCAAGAACTTCGTACCCAGCAAGTAAACTCGCCAAGTTTGAAGGCAATGCACCACAGCCATCATTTCCTTCTCGTGAGCGGAATATCTCTTCTCTGCATCATTCAGCTTCCAGCTTTCAAAGGCAACAGGATGGCCCTCTTGCACAAGTACCCCGCCAATTGCTTTGTCTGAGGCATCTGTGTGCACTTCGAAAGGCAACTCAAAGTCGAGCAGTCGCAGCACCGGCTCGCTTGCCACAGCAACCTTGAGCTTTTCAAAGGCCTCTTGGCAGCCAGCTTCCCACTGCCAAGTCTGATTTTTCTTCAACAACTCTGTCAAAGGGGCCGTCATCTTTGAATTGTTGTGGATGAACTTCCTGTAATAGTTAGCTAATCCAAGAAAAGATCGTAATTCAGACACTTTGGTAGGCGGCGGCCAGTCCAAAATGGCCTGAACCTTCCGTCTATCCATTTTTACATGGCCTTTGCTAATTACATGCCCGAGGAATTTGATTTCCTGTTGGGCGAACTCACACTTCTCCATTTTTACATACAATTCGTGCTTCCTAAGCCTGGACAGCACATCTGTAAGATGGGACAAATGGTCCTCCAAGGACTCACTATAGATAACAATGTCATCTAAGTACACAACTACGAAATCATCGACACAATCATAAAAAACATCGTTCATCAAGTTACAAAACGTCGCAGGAGCATTCGTAAAACCAAATGGCGTAACTAAAAATTCAAAAGAACCATACCGAGTTACGCATGTGGTCTTTGCCTCATCCCCTTCCGCAACACGGACTTGCCAATAGCTCGATCTGAGATCCAACTTCGTGAAATAGGAGGCTTTGCATAGCTGATCAAAGAGATCGGTCACCAACGGGACTGGATACTTGTTCTTCACTGTAACCTTGTTTAGTGCCCGATAGTCAACACACATCCGCAATGAACCATCCTGCTTCTTTTAGAACAGAACCGAGGCACCGTAAGGAGCCTTTGAGGGTTGAACCAAGCCAGCATCAAGCAGTTCCGTTAACTGCTTCCTCAATTCTGCAAGCTCTAACGGAGACATCCGATAAGGGGCCTTAGTCGGAGGCTTAGCGCCTGGAAGTAACTCAATTTTATGATATGTAGCCCGCCGAGGAGGGAGAGACTTAGGCAATTCTGGAGGCATCACATCAGCAAACTCCTTCAGGAAAATTGCCACCTCATCCGGGACTTCTACCTTCACGTCTGGTTTAAGCTCAACCGGTGCTGCAAGGTAAGTCATTTCACCCTTCTTCAGCCCATTCTGTACTTGTATTGCCGATAGCCAACCACTCGTATCTTCTTTTGCCCGCTTGGCCTTTTCTGCCTTGGAACACCGGGGCACAAAGCAGGGTTGTTTCTCATCAGCAATAAATATCCCACCGAGATGTGGCATCAAAGCCACTTTAGCAGCCACAAAGAAATCATTCCCAAGAATAAGTTCAAAGTCATCAAGTGGGACTACCATCAAGTCCACCCGCCCGTTCCAGTCACCAACCTTCATTTGAACATCACTGGTTGATCCGTGCACAGATTGTGCAGTGGAATTGACCGTCTTAATCCGACTGGAACTCTTGACAACTTTAAGACCGAGCGAATATACCAACCGTTCTGAAATGAAATTATGTGTGGCTCCTGTATCGACCATTGCCAACACATCAATATTACAAAGCAACACTTTAACGTACATCAAACCTGATCTCTGCGAGGCCGGGGCCTTGTTTGCATGAATAACATTCAGTAACTGCAACGGGTTGACTCGAACATGACCATCCGAGTCAGAATCTGCCCCCTTGGCTTCATCAACGCAACTAGCATTCAGTTTCTCACGTTTTGGGCAATCCTTTGCCCGATGTGGCCCGCTACAAATAAAGCAACCAGAATTGGAATTCCCCTTGTCCTGCAATTTATTGTTACCCGTCGGCTTGGACTTCTGGGGCTTCTCCCATTTCTTTTCACCAGCCTTCTTTTCACCAGCCTTCTTGTTCTTAGTTTTCGATTTGGAACTGCTAGATTCAGAGGCATTGGATTTACCCATCAGTTTGAAGTCGGCCAAACCGTCGACAGCAGCAACAGCCATAGGCAAGTCTTTGATTCCCAACCTTCGAAGCTCCAACTTCGCCCAATTCTGCAGACCCGACATAAAATTGAACAGCTTGTCCTCTTCCAACATGTTCTTGATGTCAAGCATCAACGAACTGAATTCCTTCACATAATCTCGCACCATACCAGTGTGCTTCAACCGTTTCAGCGACTCCCTTGCAAGCCACGAAGAATTGCAAGGCAGGAACTGATCCTTCAATTCCTTCTTTAGCGTCTCCCACGTCTCAATCTTTGGACGGACATCATCCTCAGATCGAGTTCTCCACCAGAGCTTAGCGTCTCCAGCGAGATACATAGTAATTATCGTCACCCGATCTCCCACTGGAACACGAGCAACAGAGAAGTACTGCTCCATATCCCAGAGGAAGTTCTCCAACTCCTTGGCATTTCAGGCATCACCGAAAGCCTTTGGTTCAGGAACTTTCATGCTAACACGAGTATCGAAACTTTCGGGGCGACCAAGAAAGGCCCTTTTTACCACCAGCAATTCCGACTCCAAGTTGGAAACTCTTTTCTTCATGACATCTGAGAGTTTAGCCATATCATTCAACACCTCTGTAAACTTGGTTTCAATCTGAGCGATGTGTGCTTCGTGTTCAGTTTTCTGAGATTGAACCGAAGCCAACATAACATCCAAACGGTCAACCAAGGTGACGCCCTCATCAGAATCATCAATACCCACAAGATCTTCCAACTGTTTAACACATTCCCGCACTGCATCCAGAGCAGCATTCGCAACCATAACTCCAACCCGGAGCTCTGATACCAACTATCACGGGGCTGAATTTCGCCTACAGATTCTGCCCGTGATGGCACCAAGTTTCCAGCAAGACTTGGTCTTAGCCAACACAGTAAAACACACACACACACACACACACACACACACACACGAGTTTGAATGAAGTCTAGCACGCACACCGTTTACAGGAACCCGTCCCAACCTTTTATTGCACCGATAATACAAGGAAAACACTTAGAGTATTAGACAGAACATCCCTCTGCCTTAGACTAAAAAATGCAGTGCCTATATAAGGCTACAATCAATAAAACGTGGCCACTAAGTAAAATGGGATCATGGGATGGCCCCATGATCTGCAGTTGACACCCCCAACTGCCCTAGGGTTGTGCTGGCACAGCCACAAGCTGCCAGCACATAGGAAAATAAAACTGCCTGGTAATAACTGCTAATAACTGTCCGATTCTGCTGGGGACACATGTCCCTGCCTGCAAGCAACATGTGCAGAATGCAGTAACCGTCAATAACCGTTTTGCCTGATCCCAATCAAGGCTGCCTGGCCAATTTCGTGATCCAACCCAACTCCAAATACTTAGCCGTTTTCTGATTGCGTCATCCCACAAGCTAGCTTCCTGTTTAGCATCCATGCCCCAATAATCATCGGGCCTTCATGTGCATCCCAACTGCCACTTGCCTAATGGACCAGTGCCGACACCAACCGACACCATCGAGTCACCTTGGAAAGACGTGTCTGCCTCATGCCTAAGTTTCCATCGGTTGGCTAGGGTGCAAGGTGCCACCGCTAGCCAAGCTTAGCAAGCCTTGAAAATCAAGGTGCTAACACCTGGCCATAACACACGCCATCCTACTCGCAAGGAGTTCTCCTTGAAGGACAGATGACATCTTGAATCTTCTATAAGAATCATCCACCATCTCCCCCCGGTGATTTTGAATAACCACCCCGTAGCATTAAAACCATTACAGTTAAAAGCTGCATCCTTGATTTTAAGGGAATCATTACTCGATTTTCTCCACGCCGAAATAGCTAGAGTAGGATTAGCATCCAAAACCAGTTCAGGACAAAACAAATGGGAAGCAAACTCCAAACGAGCATGAGCAACTGCAAAAATGCGAAATAAAACTAGTACAGACGGGCTTGATCAACTTAATTAATGGTAAAGAACTGGATGAAAACTTAAAATGCGAAATAAGGTTGCAGAGTACAAACATGGAGGACTGTTTATGCTGGTTCTTTTGTTCATTATGGCTGGCCAACATTTACAGCTGGAACCATAAAAACAAGGGGTTTGCAATCAATAATTTCAATTCAAGTTGCCAAACACAACTGTAATGGAGGATTAGAAAGATACGAAATCTTAATTCCCGTTTTAGATAAACATTGTTCGCATGCTAAAATGCAAGTCGGAACTTTAGAGTCGTTAATGAATCTCTTTGAGAGACTCCCCAAAAGTACAGATATACCGTTCATTAACTTGTCACCGGCCATAAGTTTCTTTCATTTTAACTTTTGATCGTTGAATGAAAATTTTCTTTGCCGTTCAATACCTCTTGACAAGAGGACTATTCTTTTCTTTTGTTAACAACAGTTGGGAATATGCAGTTGGGAATGTGTAATGGTTCCACAAGAAATCCTCAACCATAGATTTCAACTTTTCAATGAAGCTTACATATTTAAAGACTAACACGTGTAAGCCAATAGAAATAGACAATACACCAACACCACAGAAATGCGTATAACTTCTATACATGTTAAAAACCATAATCGCTAGATTAGCCCATGAAAGTGAACACAAAGAAGATAAGTAGAGAGTAATAGCAACAAAAATGGCATTTGACTTCCCCTCTCAGTCCAATTGACTTTGTAAGTCAGAAAGGAGCAAAACAAGTTCCACATTGCAAGTATTTGCGGAACATGTCGATGGAAAAAATGACCTTTTAAGTAAGAAGCTTCATAATTAGAATATCTAAAATCCTACCAAAAGCCAAAACCGGCGAAATTTTCTATCCAAAAACTATGATTTTGATGAAGAGTAGTACTCCAGCCATGCTTACCAGAGCCTCTCTTTACCTTGGCACCACGTTGCTGAATGACTATCCACACCAAGCCTGTTCTCTTGCCTTCAAACCAGACGGCACCAGGTTTCCTATACATCATATATCACGTTGATAGACTATTCTACCACTGGACCAAATTGTCACCTGGAGCGCAGAGGCACAAGAGCCAAAAATAATAGGCAAAAAAAAAATGAAGCCCGCACACCCAGAATACATTTCAAGGATTCACTTGATCCTGGGATGGTTTTACTGGTCCAGCATTTGGTTCAACCTTAACTCTTTGGTAGAACAACACATAAGCAGCAGAACTCTTGATGTCAGCTTCACTAACTGACGATACACGGGCATCATCAAAATGATACCAACTGTTCTCTTCAATTAACTACAAATTGAAAAAGCAAACTTTCATTAATCCAGACTGTCCAACTCATTCCGAAATTAAAGGAATAGTACTTTGGAAATGGCAGTGGCATGGCAATAGTTAGTGCATGAGAGATAGTTGGATGATGAAACCAATGTTACAAAGAGCAAGTCAACTTATCACTCTTTAATTTCCATACGAACCAGCGAGATGGACAGTTTTACCAAGAGGAAAAAATGAGAAGAACGCATAAAAAGCTCCGTTTGTACATACCTTAGCATAAGCAGTGTAATGCCCTCCACCAAGGCCACCATAGTGGTTGCTAATGGCATAGAGCTCGTAGACATGAGATTGCCCAAATGCATCCTTCGATCTCACATATTTGCTTAAATCAAGATTATGAATCGGGAAATTCACAAAAGTATCGAGTTTGTTCTTCAGGTAACGGCTGTATGAGAACCGTTTTAGGTGAAAGACTAGTACATCTGGCAACCTCCATAAGTCTAACTTCTTGGTGGCTTGCCTGTGCTCCTTGCAACTAGGGCAGTACCTACATTAAAATTAACCCAACAAATGACTATGCTATGATACTTGAGGTGAAGCAGACTAAGTTATGCAATACGAACAGGTTCCAAGTATTCTACCACATGTCATCTGGTCCTAAAGGTTCCTCCTTCAAAAATGCATCCAAGCACGAAAACAAAGAGACAGCTTCTTGCGGAGTTTTCTTCGCAATAAGTTCTACCTTGTGAACCACAGGAAGATCCTTTAAGTAACTAGAATCATACAGTTCTTGTTCTTTATAAGTCCAATCCAGCATAACATGAACCAGTTGACCAGGTTTAATGGGGGAATTCTTTGAAAGTGGCCAGCAGCTAAAACCCCTGCCGTTAGATATGCAGAGCTGAAAGTTCAGCTTCTCGGAGGATGTTCCTTCAAGTTTTCCATTTTGCATCGACTGGTATCCAAGTCCGTTATGGGTAGCCAGGCAATTTGTTGATTCATCATTAGCTTCTGAAAAAGATCCATTCTCCATGCCACCATTAATCTTAGCTGAACCAAAATATGTTTTTCGTCTCAATGGAGACAAAACTCTATAAACAGCAAGATCAATGTCAGTTCCAGTTTGTGGGTTCTCAAGATATGTAACCAGTGGTGTCAAGAAAAGCTTCCTTTGACTGCCCTCCAAATTGTCTGATGAACATCTGGAAAGCAACAAAGCTTTAGTTGCAAGGAAAAATAAAAAGAGTAGTGTATGAACAAATATTATCATAAAGAGCAAGGGCACCATGTATCATAGACAGCTGCCAGACTTCACCTAGGGGTCACATTCCCATTTCCCCCCCTATTTTCATTTCTCTTTGGGGGTTTTCGTAAAGGCTACCCCTGTAATGTAGCCCATTGTTTTCAGACCAACGAAACAAAAACATTTATGGAACATCTGAGAGATAAAAGCAATTTTTCTCAAAACCATGGATATAGACACTTCACCCCACCTACAGAAACAGACAAGAGGAGTATATATCATAAAATATGTTCAGTAACTCCAATATTGCAGAATACACAGAATGAACATAGAAACAACGAATAAATCAATGAAATTCTTTTTTTTATTGAGATTGTCCCACATCAAGAATTAATCAAAGGAAGAAAGATGCCCATAAATAACCATAACAAGTAGCAACTGTTAGCAAAAATCAACGGAGTAGGACTACGATCTTACTTCTTTTCAAGCAAAGTTCCAACATCTCCAATACTTTTAATACCCACATAATTTAGTCAATTTTATTAGTCTTTTTTTTTTTTTTTCTGCTTCATGATTTAGCATATATTTGTAATTTAGTATGATGCTTACGTAGCTTCTTTTGATCGTTACTGTCACCACCACAACAGACAGCCAACCTTCCTACAATAACAGAGCCCATGTCTTCCAAATAAAGAACGAGACAAGACAAGGCAAGCAAGTATTCAGTAGTTGCTAGCTTGAACGGATGAAACCTCGAGTTTTTTTATTTTCATCGAGAGGAAAGTAACAGCAAGAATAAAAGGAATAAGAACTTACTTTTCTAGGTATCGATGACATATCTCCAGTCTTGTTAATTCTTCCCACTTTTTTGGAAATCTGTACGCTACAAGATGTTCTCCGTCTTTTATAGAGGATAACGGTTCCAAAGGGCTATCAAAATAATGACATATATGATAATCATACACCTGCAGATTGTTTACAAAGCTTCAGAAGACCCATTAGAATAGGCAAAGCATTAGTATATAAACCACAGAAGCCAAGAAGAGATGTATTACCTCAGCAAGCAACAGACTTTCATCACTACTTAAGCAGCATGCAGTACCCAAAGCCATACTCAGATCTTTACAGCAGCCATGCTGTAAGACAGTAACAGTGTATGGCATTGGAAGAACACTCCCGTCACTATAAAATACAGTTACTGTCATTGTCCGAGTGACCGTAGAAGGTAGCGGTAATGATAAGTACATGAAGGGGTCAAATGTTATCGAAATTTTGTTGCAAACTGGGCAAACCAATGTTGATTTATATTGTCCCTGAAGATTTTGTGAACACAAGACTGTTATTCAAAGAAAGATAAAGTACAATGTCAAGTTACCAAATCTCAGGAGCAGCACCTTTACGACCTATGGCATGCAAAAAATGTAATCATACAACATGTCTTAAGGACGAAATCCTTTAAAGATTTTGTGAACACAAGACTGTTATTCAAAGAAAGATAAAGTACAATGTCAAGTTACCAAATCTCTGGAGCAGCACCTTTAGAGCATCCACAATGTAATAATCAAAACCAAAAGGTTGCTAAAGTTAGCAATATTTGCTCAAAAAAAGTGCTCACATTGTAATAACCAAACTTAGCAACCTCTTAGCAACTCATCAAATTTTGGCTTTTGAATAATCAAAACTAGCAACCTTTTTGCCAATAATCAAATTTAATGGTCCCCACATTTTCTCAACCAAGTACACCCATCATTACATAAAAACCTTATCTCTCAACAATGATTCTAGAAAATTATTTTTAAAAACTTATTTTTTTTTTCCAGAAACTTTTTAAAAAATTAAAAAAAAAATTATAAGAGTTTTTACAAAAAAAAACGGATTCCAACAGTTTTTCAAAAAAAAAAAAACTGTTTTTTTTTCACTAAACTATTTTCTTAAAAAAAACTGTTGTTTTTTTTCCAAAAAGAGTATTCAAATTATTGTCAAAAAATTTAGTTTTTAGAATTTTATAGTTGAAAAAGGTGATGTGGCAAGTTTTGGTTATCCAATTTTGATTATTACATTGTGGACCTCTACATTGCTAACTTTAGCAATGTCTTAAATGGATAATCAAAAGATGATGTGGCAACTTTTGGTTATCCAATTTTGATTATTACATTGCGGATGCTCTTAAGACCTATGGCATGCAAAAAATGTAATCATACAACATGTCTTAAAGAAGAAATCCTTTAAGTCGGGACGAGTTTAAAAGTGACTGCAAACAAATATCCGAGCTGTACGACAACACGACCTGATCGAGAGCAACAATAACCAAGTGATAATTCTAAAAGCTGCAGTAATGAACTACGTGTGCTGAAACTGCAACCACGGATACAGATGAGGAGCTTGTATAAATGAAAGAAATACCCTCAGCCAAACAAGCCAATAAAGAACCTAGAACTTTCCCGAACAAGTAATAATTTAATAACAATAGACTAACCAATTCGTTAAAACTGTTAAAGCATTCCCCTCCCTACCAAATTAATAAAGGTTAAAAGAAAAGGCAAACACGCAAATTGAGAGTACACAAGAAAATGTACTCACTTGACAAACATCAACAATTATGGAGTCATTCCGAGCCTTGTGATGTCTCCAACACTCATCCGCAACTTCCTCATCAGGGCGACCATCAGAATCCTTTATTTCAAAATAGGGCTTTTGCTTAACTCGATTTAAATCTTCATGCAGCCCATCAAGCAAGAAGGCAAGGAGTTCCTAAAGTAAATAAGTTATTGACAAGGAAAGGAAAAAAATTAACAAGTGAAAACCTTGTATGAGTTTTGAAATAATTTGTTCAAAGGGTACCAAAAAAATAAACACCAAACACAAATAGAATGGCCAGATAATAATATCAATTTCATTAGTCCGATAATGGATCCCTAGTAATATGCAATTAACTACCCACCAACAGCTCTACAGAAAAAACTAACATTAAATCCTACAGGGATGAACAACAAAACATTTTGATTAAAAAAAGAGAGGATAATTAAACATCAACATCTTGATTATCTTCTGAGAGTCACCGCTGCAGTACAAAGTATTCCTGCAAGCATACGCTAAATTTTGGTGACGGACAAAAATTATATTATCACTGTAGCAATACTCAGTTCAATCAACAAACTGTTCACAATAAGAAGCTTGTAGGCACAGTTAATTAAACAACTTCATCTGCAGAAAACACTTCTTGTTGACGAATAATACTTCAGAATGACATCAAATGCAGATGCATGGAACCAAAATCTAAGTGCATGTCCATGAGCCCATCACACTAAGTTTCATCTTCCACAAGTTCGCTCATGTTCAGTACTAAAGCATACCCCACAGCATCAGTCACATTTCTGATTCATTTTCTCCACTGGCATGTTTGGATGCCTTGGGTGAAGTGATAAATGTTGGCATCACCAATAGGAATATTATTACACGGCAAGCACCAATAGCCCGAGTTTCATACAGTTGGATATCAGAATCAATAACAGCAACTGTGAGCTCTCCCATAGCAAGTTTCAAACAATTGGACCATACCCATATGACAAGCTATGACTGCATTTCTTTTCCATATTCCGCTACAACTACTACATGACTTACTATTACAATTTCAAATGGTCACAGGAGCATTACAAAAACATACACCAATGGAAATAATTTTTAGCTATAGAGAAATCATCAGTAGCATCGAGTGACTTTTCTTCATTTAACAAAAAAGACAGATTTCTTCAGCTATTCAGTCTTTGCTTCACTAAATAATCACGAAAGCAAATATTCTGCAGATACAGTATGGCCAACTGAAAAATACATGAAAGATCTGTTAGTGCAGTAACAAGATGTCACGCAATACTAACTTGTGAATCATGCTGATTGAACCCACTAAACTGGGGAGCAAATCTACCAAGTTTTCCCTTAAATGCACGAGGGGCAATAGCTGTCCTCCCTGAAGACCAAAGCTTTCTCAGTAACTCACCAAATGCAACTGCAAGCTCACCCTGCACAACTACAACAATATTAGACGCTTTATACAGAAGTTCTAAAATAAGAACTTTCCGTAATTAATTAGAACAGCCCGTACATGTAAACCTAGAGGATTCTGTTCGTTGATCTCATTAGAGTAATCTTGCAAGAAATACTCAACAATGGGAGGCGTATGAACTAAACACTGAATCGCACTGTTCATAAAACAAGTGTTTCCCAAATTCTGCAATCCTGCAAAACCTCCCCTGTCTGCCTTCGTTACAGTCTTGGAAATATCATAACTATCTTCCGTATCCGCAAAAATTGAACTTAAAGTGCTTCGTGGGTTAAAACTGCCACCATAACTTGTAGAATGTCCATTGGACAAAGATGGGCTGCCTTCAATTGTCCCAGATGATCTTGACGGGTCTATGGGAACCAAAGCTAATTCATTTCCTGTTGAATCCATGCTAAAACAAGAGGGCCAAAATCCATCTTCTTGGACCTCCAGAAGTATCTGCAAAATAAATGCATCAAGAAACAAGCCACAAAATATCAAAACAAGTGACATGCCAAAATGGACATGTTAGTGGAACTAAAATGGAAAGAACAAGTCAGCGGCAAATCAATGCCAAGATTGATTTGATTTAAATATTTGTTCAGGAATACATGTGATGCAACACCCAAACATGTCCTTAAGATTCCAGTAGATTCTAAACGCATAACTATAAGATTCTTCGTCCAACAGAACCTTGTGAGGTTAATTATATGAGCTGGTTAAATTAAAAATAACAATAGGAAGGGATGCCTACAGAAATTTCAAAATGCATTTAAATATTTAATACAGCAGGGCAAAAAGAATATATCATACACTTGACTTATGGAATTAACTTTAGATAACAAAATCATCTTGCATTTGAGAGATAGTTTGAAACAAACCAACATCTTGATTTTCCTGCACTAGCCATTACATGAATACTAAATAACCTTTTTTGAAGATTACAGGACTTGAAGGCACCATGTTTCTAAGTTTTGCCTGCTGCCAACCAAAGTGCAACACAGACGAACTTCAAAACCATTTTTTGCATGAAAAATGGAAGTAATAATATCAACAGGCGAGTTAGCAGAGTACAAGGTCATAAAAAGCATCCAGTGCAACATTTCGCCAAAATACCATAGAGACGATAGTAAGATGGTTAGACCTTAGGACCAAGGATTTTCCGATGAGAAATAGGTTTAAGTGCATGTGCATGGTCACCCTCATTGCAGCAGAAAATTAGTCACCAGGACCAAGTGTAAATTTTTCTTCAACATTTTCACCAGCTCCAAATTAAATTCATAACCAAGGATACTTACATCTTGATCCATCTGCAGTGCAGCTTTTTCAAGAGTCTTCAGTGAATCCTGTAGAATTTCGTGTTTCTGTTTATTGAAATAGTCCCAGATTCGTGCCTGTTGCAATTTTGTAAAAGGAAAGGGGATAAGTTTCTTGAGCAGTATAACAATGATATATGGAGAGAGAGAGAGAGAGAGAGAGAGAGAGAGAGAGAGAGAGAGAGCATATAACATACCTTTTCTGGCTCTATCCCTCGAAGTGCACACACTCTCTGATAAAGCTCTTGTAAAGAAGCCTGAACAAATCAAACGGAAAAGGAGTTGAGAGAGAGAGAGAGAGAGAGAGGTTATGAGGGATAGAACATAAACCCACTCTATTATAGATTAATGGGTACTGTTGAAAAATGTATGCATTATAATTTGTGAAAATTTATATGCATCTCTATTAATTATTTTGATGATTAATTCAATGATATTTTTATTCGGCAAATACAAAATTATCGAAAAGTCGATTCCCGAATTAAATATTTTCGTGACCTTGAAATATAGCATAAAGTCTCTTGGATTCATGATTTATATTTACAAAGACTTTATTGAGCTCAATACATGCTTTAACGGTTTATTTAGATGAAATTGTGAGCCACAGGTTGACGAACCGGCTGACAAGCCGGCTGTCTGAACAGAAAGCTGTGACAACCGGACGACCACCCGGATGACCACTCTATCAAACGGCTAGTTTCCAACGGCTAGTTTCAAACGGCTAGTTTCCAACGGCTAGTTTCCAACGGCTAGTTTCAAACGGCTAATTTCCAACGGCTAGTTTCCAACGGCTAGTTTACAACGGCTAGTTTCAAACGGCTAGTTTCCAACGGCTAGGAAGCATATGGATGGCTATATAAGGCATCAAGAACTCATTAATGAGTACACATACACAAGCTACAACATTCCATATTATTGCAAGAGCAAATTCTCAAAAGATCAAAGCCAAAAATTCTCATTGTTCTTCCACTTTCATATTATTCTTGAGAGAAAATTTGTACAAGTCGTGAGCGATAATTTTCATACCTTCTTCACATACTTGTATTTCCTAAGTGAGTGTTTGAGTCAAACACTTGAAAGCTTAGAAGACCAAATTCGGGTTGGAATTTGGGTGTTATTGTTTTTGAGAAGTTTTCGGAGAAAATTCTTGCGGTTGTGCTAGCTCCTCGGGAAAGCTAGAGGCATTCGGTTCTTGTAAGCACCCGCAAGACTTACAAGTTGTAATCTTTTAAAGATTAGTCTAACCTTCAAGTAATTGCTTGAGGAGAAGTGGAGTAGGGCCGGACCGTGGACAAATCCGGACCGAACCACTATAAACGGGTTCTATCTCTCTATCTCTCTATTTTGATTGCATACTTATTGTTTGCATATATTGTTAGAGATAAATTTTTATTGGTAATTATTACTAGCAATCCTATTCACCCCCCCTCTAGGTTGCATAATTTGGGTAACAGGTACTAACTGGGCACTGTTCTTATACTCTTGTTTAGATTATTTTGTTTAACAAAATAATGACCACTTGTTTCACTTTTTCTTTTTGAACAATTGCGCATGGTTTTGTTTATTTGGAAAGGCAAGAGCAAGAGAAATTCTCAAAAGTAAATCGCATCACATATATGATGGAGCATCACTGAAGTTCATCGATTGTACCAATTTGTAGACATAAGTAAACTGATTTCATCAACAAATGTCACAGCTAGTCAATTTAAGTTGAACCTAGCATGGCAGTGGTGATATTATCATCCCATGAAGAAGTGAGAGAGAGAGAGAGAGAGAGAGAGAGAGAGAGAGAGAGAGAGAGAGAGAGAGAGAGCGCAATGACAAAAGGAAAGAACATCTAACACTTTCTTCACGTGATTGATTTTTTTTTTTGATAATCTTCACGTGATTGATTGCTAACCTAAACTGAAGCAAGGGAGGAAAGATGAACAGAAAGTAGACAAACCTTTTTACTCAACCTGATAATCAATTGCCTATTGTCTCTGGAATCAATTAACTTCAGACACAGGGGGAAAACCTCCACATTAAACTGCTTGTTAAAATCACCCTGTGAAATCAAATTCCTTGGTAATGCTGGTCCGCCCTTGTACCTAAAACCAAAATGATAAGAATAGGAAATACGAGCAGCATGACAAGAGTCATACACAACTCTTGCAAGGGGGAAACATAAAAGTGAAGGACTGAAGGTAGAAATAGCATGACATAAGAGAGTCAGAAGTGACCAAAAAGCGTGCACACTACAAACCACAAATCAATGCTCTGGGTTTCATGTATGATTCTTTTGTTGCAAATATCTTTGCCAGAATCCTATTACCACTAATATTTCTCCAAAGTCTGCATAAAACATTTTAATGCTTCAAATTTAAGAGGTCAGTTCAGCAGTAACTTTGGCTAATTCCATGTTATTTTGGAAGCAAGGGGTAGGAAGCATATACCCGAGAACAAGAACCATCTATGCTTTGATCTAACCACAAAATCGCACTCAAACCCTACTTTCTTGTTTGTTTAAATTATTTTTTGGTCCACCAGAGAAGAATAGCCTGCGATCCTCCTAAGTCACTGCCTCCTTATAAGCATCATGTTATCAATCTAGTGAATCTCCAAGGATTTTCAAAAACATTCATCATTGAGGAGAGCATATTTTAAGCATGATTAGAAAGATCTTACTTATCAAACCACATAACAAAAAAGGAAGTTCTTGACAAGAAGGGAGTTGTCAAAACAAAAACAAAAAAACAGGGAATTGAGGTCTAAAATTTACCAGCAAAAAAGCTTCTCCCACACCAGTTGAGGAGCTAAAATGTAATCACATCCTTCTTGCAATGATCTACGAAGATCCAGATCATTACCTTCTGTATCAATTCCATGTACAAGTATATCGGAGTTATCAATTGGTCCAGGTCTATCAACTGGCTTCGGCGAAATCAAAGACCGAGAATCAGCAGTATCCTTGTCAAACAAATAATAGTCAACATCTTGCCTAGTGTATCTCTCCCAGCTTGTGTACCACCTGCACAAACGGTGAAAAGAAAAAATACAACATTGTGAGAACTGTTATAAAGGAAATGAAAAAAATCCTTTAGCAAAAGTTCACCAAAAGGACCAAGAACAGAGTGACTCTGATGACCAAGGGGGCCCAGACAAATCATCCTAGATTACCTACAGTGCATAGAGACCATAATTTCCTCATAGCAAGGAACTTGAAGAATCCCATAAAACACAACGGTTCCAAATTTGGTTACACCTGCCTCCCCAAGAATTAGCTCCCTTAAAAATAATCTCCTATACGATAATGATACAAAGTTTGAGAATAAAACCTTATTATTTCAATTAGTTCATAACTGTGGGAATCCCTCAAGAGAATGAAACTGCTACCAAGGGCAACTACAAATCATCCAAACTAAGTTAACTAACCACAGCATCCTAGAAAACTCGGAGAGAGTAGCTAAAAGAGATATTTCTGCTCCAACAAACTATTACTCCACTATCACAATAGCCCGAAATCAGCAATAGAATACTGCCCTGCCTCCGTGGGAGAGCGCTTCAATACGTGAATTTGCAATCCTTTTAATCTCGGCTCTTCTAAAATAACATCGAACGTGGGGCTATAATTGTTCGCTAAGATCTTTGATTCTCTCTTCCAAGATATCCGGTATGTGTTTGATAGATGAGCAATGCTAGGGACACATCTAACTTTACATCCTCCCTCACAAGCAGGGCCAGTCCCAAGGTAAGCCCAGCAAGTTCTCGGACTCAGGCAACCCCCATGCTGGGGCAACCAAAAAAAAAATTTGTAACTTAGGTATAAATATAAAAAAGTTTCCCATTTCTAGCACAAAGCATTAGCTTGGTGCTCTGGCCACTGGATGCTGTAGATGTTTTGGGCGACCCAAGTTCGATTCCCACGCTCCGCAGCTGCCTGATCTTTTATTTGTTACTCCATTTTTGTTCTACCTAAGTTCAATTCCAACGCAAATCCCAACCTCATCTTTTCAATATTACTCATTTTTTTCTACCTCTTTTTCTTTTCCACCTAATCAACAATATTACAAAAATCAAATTACTAAATTACTTTGTTGGAAATTTGCGATTTAACAAACAAAATAGTGGAGTAATGTATAAGTGATATGTTGTTACATTTGATTAAAAGAAAAGTCATGGTTAAAATAAATAGAGCGAGCTAATTATATGGTTGTTATTGTTTCTACCTCCGAAAGACCATTTCGCAAGAGAGATCAAATAGATTGACTATGAACTCAATTGAAAATGAGGCACCGTTCATCTAAGAGCATTTTTGGGCATTTGAGACTTTTTAAGCTTTTTATGCTTTTCGAGACAGGCATTATTGTCACATACATCAACTAAAAAGCCCAAAAAACCAAATAATCAAAAGTTAGCGGCATGAGCCCCGAGTTCTTAGATAAGTAAAGTACAATGACTTAATTGACAAAAAATGCAAGGAGAAGTCATTTTCTTCGAATCGGATCGTGTTAATCATAAAGCACTATAACCGGGGTACATTTTGATGTTGAAATTTTTTTTTTTTAATGTTATTCAAGCTAAATGAACAATATTGTAACTTTGTTGGGTTTTTTTTTTTTTTTGGTACTTGCATGATTTTTTTAATTTTGTATGACATAATATTAAGTGGGCAACACAACATGAAGTTGGGCTTAGGCAACCCAAATGTTGGGCCAGCACTGCTCACAAGTGATAGTGGGACCCTGGTCAAAGTGTCGTGGGTCCCACCATCACTTGTGACAGAGGATGTAAGAAAGGATGTACACCTTGATGTGTCCCTATCATTTTTGTTGAAAGAAAGTTCTATCACTTCAAACAGAATCCTTCAGAAAGAATCCCACGGGTTCCTTAAAAATCGTGATGTTTCATATGGTGTTACCATCCTAATGTCCTACTTTCACTGCTTCAGTTTTAAAACTAAACAAATGTCTGCATACGAAATAAAAAAAAAAAAAACAGTTATCCATGACTAAGATTAATAACAATCGCAGCAGAAAAGTAAATTACCATACTTGATAACTCAAACGATGACGGTTTGGATTACCTATTGGAAACAACGTAATACAAGTTGCCTTCCTTCAAATTAGACTCTGCTTGTTTACTCAATTCCTCCACAATCCCTTTTTCCTCCTCCGGTGCCAACGGTATTCCCGATGCTCCGTTCTCCATCATATAATCTGAATCAAGCATCGTCATGATCGTCAACAATCTGTAAGGAAAACAACAGTGTAAACATCAGACGAGCATCGCATGCTGTATCTCCCAATTAGGTCAAATAGGCAATAACGGAGAACTAATAAACATCGACAGTAGGAGCTGTGGGAGTAAGAAGTTGAAGGACTAGGCGAACCAGTGATAGGGAGAATGGAACGGAGAAATCAAGGGGGGATAAGAGAGGGATAGAGGAATGCAGGGAGAGGGATATAGAGTCGAAGTTGGAAGAATGAGAGGGGGGAGGGGATTGACGAACCCTAGATTGCAGGCGCTTGGATATGGATCCAGAGTAGGAAAATAGAAGGAGAAATATTTTACCTCTTTCATCAAGATTCTACGATCCTGTCTTCGTTTTTTTTTCTTCTTCTCAATTTTGTGTTCCTCTCGTGATTATATACCCCATACATAAATTATTCCGTCCATCCGGATTAAATTGTCCCTAATTTTAACCGACTAAAAAACAGATTATATTTTTGAATTTGTAATGAATTTCATTTTCAAATATGGAACTTGTTTGATAAATCTCGATTAGTTTTATAATACAATATTTTCGAAATCACGTTAAACATTATAAATTAGAAAATATAATCAATTGAAAAATGACACAAATTCCAAAAAAAGACTATATTAAATTTGGACAGAGGGAGTATGATTTTTCATTAGCACATAATATGATAGAGATTATTCCGTACTCCTGGAGCATCACTATTTGAAGGAGTTGTTTGACAGGATTGGGAGATGCTGTCAACTTGGTAGCTGTGCCGAGCGGCCGATTCGATCGTTCATCTCGACAATCAACTGCTCAAATCTTGACCGAGCAATAGATAGTTCAGATCTGTATGCGTTCAAATTCAATCCGAGCCGTCCGTGCCAAAATGAACAACCGAATGCCGCTTAGTACCTGCTTGGCACTGGAATACTTAGCAACATCCCCAGATTCTGTTTGACAAGCCTCCACCATCACACATTTGCGGGTCCATATACTTGGGATCCCTTGGATGCTGTTGGAGCAAGACGTGCAATTTTTTAAATTTTCAAGTTGATATAAAGTGATTATTGAATGCTTTTGGAAACACCGTTACATAATATTTCACGAGTCTCTACCACTTCACGTAGTGCACACATACCATTTTTAGACTCCACGTTAATGTGTAGTGATAAAGGTTTTTGAGCATTTTGAAGCATTCGGTGATTCAACAAGAAGTACTTCCTCCGACCGGATTTAATAATTCTTTTTTAGAATTCGTGTCATTTTTTAATTGATTATATATTCAAATTTATAATGTTTTACGTGATTTCGAAAACATTATATTATAGAACTAATTGAGATCTATTAAACAAAATCCATATTCGATATGAAATTCATTACGGATTCAAAGATATAACTCATTTTTTAGCCGGTTAAAATAGAATTAAGGACAATTAAATCCGGACGGAGGGAGAAATAATTTTCGGTTGATACGACAATAAAACTGAAGGAATAGGATATGATAAAGAACAAAATCATAAATCCGGATAAATAAGAGGAAACCTATGAAAATGTAAGAGAAATAGGGCTCTTTGTCTTTGGTTCCTTTAAAAAGAATTATCTTTTTTTCGTAATGAAATCAGATAAGTCATAAGTGGATTAAAGGGCAAATCCTACCTAGAGTTAAGAAAGAAAGAGGAAAAAGATTACGTAGGTGCTTTTATTATGAAGCGTACGTCGTAACATATGTGCACGTAGGTATTTATTCTCTAATCCTTTCTATGAAAGAAAATAATTTGATTGGAATAACCAACATCGAACGCCTAACCAAAAATCTTTTTCGAAAATAATCAACTCAAATAATTATGGTAACTCGAAAGCTTATCAAACTCTTTACGAGATTATGAGTGGAAGCAATGATGTTTGAGTTTTGATGCATGCAGGTTTTTATCTTCCCCTCCATCTCCATGAAAGAAAACAGGTTGGTTGCAGTAACCTACACATCAAACGCCTAACAACTTCTTTTTTTTTTTCCAAAATAATTAACTCTAATAATTTTGGTAACTCGAAACTTGTCCAGATTATGAGTGAGCTGTTAGATTTATTCCAATTTTGTGGATTAGCATATTTCATTTATGTTAAAAGGTTCCGGATTACTTCGACTATCAAATATATGGGAGTATTTGTTTAAACCCATTTGGTTAGTGATCACCATTTTGTAATGAGTTATTTTGATGCACCTAATTTTATTAGTATGTATTTTGTCAAGTGTGGGCCTCGTGCTATATGGTTAATTTGGACCCATAATGGGCTGACCCATTTTATTAAGCATAAGAGAAGTATTTTGCTCTCATCCTATATATATGTGTTTGGCCCACTAAAGCACATATCTTTGAGACACCAGGAAAAGAGGGCAGCAAGCTCTCTCTATCTCTCACTCTAGAAAGGGGAGACGACGGTGCCTCACAAGTGAGTGTCTTGTGCTCATGTTCGATCAATCTCGCAGCCAAAAAGAAAAGGGCTTGCTGTTGCACTGAAGATCATGACATCTTCATCTCTCATAGGTATGAGCTTAAGGTTTAATTTTATTTCACATGCCATGGATTGAACCTTGAAATTAACGCTTGTTGTTTGTGCAAAATTCTAACATGAGCGTCAAGAGAACATAACATGGTAGTCCTAAAAATATAGGATTATGAGAAAAATAAGTCAGTGCCTAAGGCACCAGGCCCCACTTGAGGAATTTTGTAGCGGTACCCTATGTCACATAATGCACATGCGAATGCAGGTGCGTGAAAACGTCTTTCAAAATTCCACCAAACGATTTGAATTCGTGAGTTTGATGATTGATATCGAAAGTGTAGATCATTTTGAAGAATTATGTGACTAAGACGGTACCAAAGGGCACTAAATAATATCTTCGACAGGGACTGGTAAGTCAAAGCATTGAGGCGGCTGGCGCAAACACTCCAGCCAGTGGGAATAGGACCGCAGGCCCAGGAAAGCAGCCAACGTCATCAGGCCATGGGTGTGTACATTGGTGAATCTGGGGAAAGAAAAGAAAGTTCTATCATCGGCCTTGTTCGTTTTAGGGTCTTAAATTTTCTATTTCTCTCCACTCATTATACTAAAAAAATCTCCTTCAAAATTCAAAACAAATAGAGCCCTAAACAACTGAATGGCGAATAGGTCATTCGGCCTATTGTGTCACAAGTAGAGCGGGGTGTTGGGTCAAGTCACAAATGGTGACGTGAGGTGGAGCCACATACACAAGTGCCGAGTTCACTGTTCGGGTACATGGTATTGGTTAGCATTTTGGTCACATGGCACCAGCTGGCAGTGCAGTCAGTAGTCGTCATTCATAACGTTAAATCGAGAAATGGCTATTTGTGACGTCATTGGAGGCACCAACCAACTTGGAGGCCAATACAAGTCCTTTTTTTTGATCGGCAAAATTTTTTTATTAATCAATGAATCGAAGTTACAAAGATTAACAGGAAACGGAAAAAATGCATCACAATCATCGAACTACATCTCAACTATGTTAGCACCTAGATCAAGGACAATCATCTGCCACCCACCACCAAAGGAAGAAAAGTTGGCGAGGGGCCAACCAAAAACAAAGATTCATAACCAAAAATACAAATGGCAGAAACTTGGCATGGTAAACATGATCACATTGATGTCTTCATGATCTTCAAAGCAACACCACCCAGCAACTGGAACCCACGTAGCAAAAGAAGCAAGATTTCACCATATCAGACTTCACCTAAAACAGCAGCACCCACCAATAGATTTCTGAGACTTGATTGAAACCATATCCATAGAGCAGAAACCATCCAGAAATGTGAGCAACCAAGTTCAATAGCTATCTTGAAAAGGGAAGAAAAAGAGAGAGGATGCAGTATCAAAGGACAAGAATTAATCCCAATCTTAGGAAAAGAAAACCCAATCTTCTATAGCAACATTAGAACAATTCTCTGAATTGACAGCAGAGCAATCACGCCCGAACCATTTGATGGCAAACATGATAAACATAGGAAGAGAAAGCAATATCAAAGAACAAAAGTCCCAATCATCTACTGCTAACCAAGGAGCATCTTTCCAGCCACGAGAAAAGCAGTATCAAAGATCCAAGACCCCATCATCTACTACAGAAAGCAGAAACATAAATCTGAAGTATTGCACACCATTCTCCAAACAAACACCATCACTCACCAAAACACCACATAATTAAAAGCCCACAAAACTTTACACCACTTGGATTTCACACACCTTCAATTTTCTGATACCATGAATACACCTCTTAATATCCTCCACAGAATACTCTTTAAGATCATAGCATGCATGCTTTCAGCCACATAACAATCTTTGTCTTGATGCTATCCACCAGAATCTCTTCCTCATAGTTCTTTGTTTTCTGAAAATAATAAGGTTTCTTTCTATCCAAATGGACCAGATGATTGCATAAAAACAAAGTTCCCAACAGCCTCTCTCCATATACTTGTACTTGTTAGAAAACCACCAACATAGGAGGTCATAAAGATTAGCTTGACAGACCCACGTAGTACCCCACCACACCAAGATTTTTGACCACACCTTCCAAGCCTTAGGACTGTGTAAAAAGAGATGAGCCACAGTCTCCAATTCCTGATTGCAAAAAGGGTATAAACCACTTCTCATAACATGACTTCACAGAGAATAAAGTGGTTTTACTATCCCATTTCCACCTCAGTGAATCCCCCACATTAGGTTGCAGAGAAATAGAGGACAGCCCCTGCTTCAACTCATTCAGTTCATCATCTTCCCAACCACGTAATCGTCTTTTAAAAGTGAGATTCCAAGATAGGTTAGAGGTGTTGTACATCTCACCAACCATAGCATTTTGTTGATTTGATTTAAGATACAACCTAGGGAAAACATATCTCAACGGTTGGTTACCACACCATTTGTCATTCCAGAAAGAAGTTGACACCCCTGAGCCTACTTTAATCCAGAAACCCTCCTCAATGATCTTCTCAAAATTCGAACCTTCACACCCAATGCGGCAGATGTCGCCCCATGCTCTAGAAAATCTGCTCGGATTATTAATCTGGGAAGGAAGTCATTTGGACCCAGAAACTCCATACTTGCCATTAATAGCTTTTACCCACAAGGAATCCTTTTCAACCTCCACCACCATTTGCATAACAAAGCAGCATTCTGAATCAACAGCTTTTTAATCCCCAAGTCACCCCTCTTCTTACTTTTTGTCATTCTCTACCATCCAACCAAGTGTAGTCTTCTTCTTACTTTCTTGCAACTGTGATAGGCATTTTAAAGATCTGACATGTAGTACATAGGAAGATTTCCCAGAATATTAGATTTGACCAGAGTTAACTTTCCCCCAAGTGTCATATTTTTCCTGTTCCAATTAGAATTATTTTTCTCAAACCTTTCAATAACTGGGCTCCAAGTAGATACCCTTCTGGGGTTAGCACCCAATGTGATAGGCATTTTGGTTAAATATTTTACCTTTTTTTCATTTAAGTTGGGGGGAAACTTTGATGTTGCCCTTGTAGTCGAGGGTCCACTATGAGGTGTAATTTGTTGGAATCTGGCACATAAGGTCTCACCCTCTCCAAGAGAGATTCTGCTAATTGTGAGGAAATTTTCTTTTCTGCTTTCCTTCTTGTGATTAGTCCGCAAAGAACAACACCGAAGCTCCAAATATTACTTTAGCATTCAACCTACTAGTTACCGGCCAACAAATCACAACACCACCACAACAAGAGGAGGAAATTGGAGAAAATGTCGCATGTATAGAAAAGGAGGAGAAGAGTTCTTAGAGAAAATGTTCTATTCTTGGCATCACCTTCATATTCCAGCACCGGTAATTTTTATTTCTCAGCAGAAGAAATTTTATTAAGTCGAAGCAAAAGATGTAATGAGATAAAAGGATGAAGTTAATTGAAAACAATAAGGCAAGAGAGATATGTCCAAAATAAAGGAAACACATGCATTGCGTCACTTCTGCTAAGTCTGCACCCAAAATTGATAAGATGTCAATCCAAGACACCAAAATGCCAAAAACACCAATACAAGGAAAAAAAAGCACTAAAAGCCCGAAACACCAACATCACCATGCAGCAAGAGACGGACCCCAACACAAACAACCCAAAAAAAAGAAGCAAAAGCGTCATACAGTCATACTCCCGAGACATCGTCTACAATCAATTAGGAAAACTAGAATGAGTAGTTGTTGGACGCTATAGGAATATCACACGCATTTTCACATGTTCCTTTAAATCAATAGATAATTATCTAAACATTCTATCTCGAAAGTAAACATCAACAATCCTCGTAGCTCGTTCGATTGTTTTGGAGATAAGAAATGACCAACATAGCTAAGGAATAATATGCTTTGAGAGAGAGTATCTTTATGGGTTTTTTTTAACTTGGATACCATGCAAGAATGTTGAGTTGCGTAATTTCTACTCCGTATTAAGCAAAGCAATTTGTGTGTGGGAACTTTCATACACAAGGTCCAATATATATGCTCATAATGCCCCCGCCGCTAATGCTGATGCACACATTCCAATGAGGCATGCACCAGCCATACTGGTCTCCCACTTAACCATCCAATTTAATTCTTTTTGGCCTTTCTTGACCAAATTAGTACCATCATAAGTTTCACAAATAGGATTTTGGGCCCACAAAGTATATCAGACTTTCACTTTAATCTTCAGGGCAATAATTTGGTATAGTTGCATCACATACTGCGTTTGATGTGCATGACCTGGACAGTTCACCTCACGAGTTATAATATCCTAATAAGTAACTAGTCCTTTTCATGGATTTGTTTTAATAACCGGATTCCAGGTCAGCTAATTTGTGCGCAACTCGACTAATTTCGAGCTAGACCTTGAAGTTTTCGATCAAACAAACTTCCAATGGCTCTAAGGTTTGGAATCTTTAGCCTTCATGAAATCCAAACTTGCGATCTCTTGGGAGCAATTCCTTCACTTACTTTCTCATACACCCATAGCCAATATCCTTTGATGGATTTTAGGAACTCTTCAGATTGAATGGGAAAGGCGTGAATGGTGGAATCCGAAAACCTGGAGTGTAGGTGATACTGCTCTCCACACCTTTACTTTAATAGAATGGGACCAAGATGTAATAAAGAGAAAGTAAAAAGTCCAAATGGACTTGTCTCTTGGCTAGGATTTTCCGGGTTTGATAAATGGCCCCCCACAGAACCATCCAATCTCATTGCTCCACCAATTTTATTTTTGTTTTATCAATGGGGAACCTTTGTATTTCTTTTTGGCAGGAAAGTTGGACCATTTCACGATATAGAAATCGTATCAAATGTGGTAATATATGAATATCATATTTACTACCCCACAAATATTTCCTTTAATTTCCCTTCCTTTTTCCATTTCTTGGACTAGTGGGATTGAGAAAGAAAGAAAGAAAGAAAGAATCCCACCGACGTGCTCCTTCTCTATGCCTTTCCCTCTCTTTTAATTACCCTCCAAAAACAAGAACGAGACTTGAGTGTGTGTTTTGGCAGAGAGAGAGAGAGAGATGGGCAATTGCCTATTCGGAGGCATGGGAGAGGTAACTACCGAAGCAATCAAAGTGGTGACATCCGACGGCGGGATCATGGAGTTCAACGGTCCGATAACGGTGGAGTTCATTACCGATGAGTTCCCAGGCCACGGTATCTTTCGAAGCCAGGATCTTTTCTGGAAACCATTGCCACACAACGAAGTACTTGCAGCAGGGGAATCATACAATCTCCTCCCGCTCAACAGCAAGGGAATAGGTGGTGGCCAAATTGCCCAAGTGGGTCACGTAAGGTCAAACAGCTTGCCACAATCCCAAGCCGCGCCCTACAGGATGTCGTTCGACGGTCAGGGAATCCTCAAGAGATCGTACACGGAAGCCTTCTCTAGGTACAACGGTGGCGGCGGGATATGGAAGGTGAAGCTTGTCATCAGTCCGGGACAGTTACTGGAGATACTGTCACAAGAGGGTCGAACCCAGGAGTTGATTGAAAGTGTGAGGACCGTCGCGAAATGCGGTAACATCGGGGTTTCGACCGTGGGTTTTTCGGATCAATGGTCTCTTTCCAGCAGCAGGAATGCTTCCTCTAAGAAAGATCTTCTGTTGGAGCTCAAGAGATCATAAATATGTCAGGCCGGCGCCCTTTCATTTCTTTAGTTTTTGTCAGTTTCAACCCGGTCTTTCTGTTGCATGCTAAATTCGTCAGTGACGTGCTGTGTTGCATATTCCATCTATTTGCAATTTCTAATATACATAGTTTAGTTTTTGTGGTACTACTTAATATTTAACCAATACTATTTCTGTGTTCATGAAATTCAATGGTTATTGTAGCCACGGGCCTTGTGGTCTTTTTAGCATCGTGTTTCCGAGTCAGACTTGGTCTTTTTAGCATCGTGTTTCCGAGTCAGACTTGGACAAGTAAAAGGAATTGGGCTCACAGGCTTAGATTGGTGACAATTGGGCTTGATCTAGTGTTTCTAGTTTTCAGCCTCATTCGATGCAAGTTAGTAGAGGTGGCAAACGGGCGGGTCTGGGCGAGTTTGGACGGGTTGAAACGGGTCATGTGTCAAATATGGGCGGATCGAATATGGGTCAAAAAATAAACGGGTTGGAACGGGTCGGGTTAAATATGGGTCAGGCCAAACCCAAACCCGCCCGACCCGACCCGTTTTCCTTTTTTTTTTGTGCCCCTTTTCCCCTTCTCCTCTCTTCCCCCTCCTTTCTCTGATTTGTCTCAATAAAAGGATTCAAAAAAGTAAAATTTTATGATTAAAACTCAATTTGTACGTTCCGGGTCAATTTTTTGTCGATTATTAGTTCTATTCAGAGAAGAATCGAAAAATTAAAAAATTATGATCCAAACCCATCCGACCCGACCCATTCTACTTCCTTTTCTCCCTAAGCTAAAATATCCGGTATACCAACGCCGGCTTCGGGTGCATTTGGATTAAAAATTGAGTGACTTTTTTCTTCTTTTTTTTAATTTTTTTTTGTATTTGTTTATTTTGCGTTAAACTTTTGTAGTTTATTAATTCGTCTCAATGAGAGGAATCAAAAAAGTAAAAAATTATAATTGAAACTCATGAATTTTTGAATAAAGACAAAATAAGTAAAAAAATAATCTTTTTTGTAAAAAAAAAACTGAGTTTCGATTAAAAAAATTTTATTTTTTTGATTCCTCTCGACGAAACGAATCAATAAGTTACAAAAATTTAAAGCAAAATTAACAAATGCAAATTTTTTTTGAATAAAGACAAAAAAGAAAAATCATTTTGACTTAACAATCCAAACGCACCTGAAGTCTTCTTCTCTGTCCTTTAACAAAAAATCTTATTTGCAGACCATTCCGTAAAGAAAGTTTTATGAAGACCAATCGCGCACGTCCAAAGTGTTTTTGGATGATCCGAATTGAAAATCAATTATGACCGGTAACAATTAATTGTGACCAGTCATAATTGAAAATGAATCTCAGCAAATTAATTGCACGAATGGATGACTGAAAAGTTTAGCACAAAATTATCAAATAAAAAAAATTAACCCATTTTAACTTGCAAGGGAATCTAAACCCATTTTAAGTTTAGTTCTTTCCAAAAGTCAGAGAGAGAGAGAGAGAGAGAGAGAGAGAGAGTGGGGATTTGCAAGGGAATCTAATTGAAGTGAATAAAGCAAACCGAATTTGGTCCCGTACAGGAAGCGATTTTGTGCAAGAATTGGTATTTTAGGTCTAACCCATATTGAACTCATTTTTAACCCATCTAAATCCATGTAAATATGGGTTTATATGGGTCCAACCCATATCAACCCATTATACAATATGGGCGGGTTGGGTTGGATTATAAGTGGGCGGATTTAGACGGGTTAAGAAATGTGGGTTGAGATTGCCACCTCTACAAGTTAGTATTGTTCTTATTTTTTACACTAAAAAGAGATAGGAAAAATAACGGTCAATGACATGTTTTGATAATTAATACCCGCCAAGGACATGTTAAGAACATTTGTTAATGCTGAAAATGTTATTAGTGGGTACTCCCTCCGTCCCAAATTCTTGGTCTTATACGGTTTTACGTGCAATTTTCAATTACTTATATCTTTCAATGTATATTATTTTTTATGATTTTGAAAACATTATTTTATAGAAATAATTGAAATCTATCAAACAAGATCTATATTGTATATTTTAAATAATATACATTGAGAGATATAGGCCATTGAAAATTACATGTAAAACCGTAGAAGACCAAAAATTTGGGATGGATAGAGTATTAATTATTAAAACACGTCCAAGACCGTCATTTTCCCAAAGAGATGTGTGGTGGAGAATGAATTTGGTGCCCTGGCGGCATAGAATAATTTTTCCACCATATACACATTCCTCCCATGTTTCTCGCTCCCTCAATTAACCCCCCCCCCCCCCCCCCCCCCCCCCCCTTAATTTAAAAAAATAAAATAAAACATCAAAAAAACTTAAGATTGGGGTTTGGATGCTTTTGAAAGTAAAACACATTTGCTTATAGAACAGTACAGTTAGATTATATTGTAGGAGTCATGCCACGAGAAAGTAATTTTTCATCAATCCCCTAATCCCAACGTGAATGACTTGTTTTTGGCCGAACCGAAGATGGTATTAATTGGAATACACATAAGCTTAGCCCAAGACATCACTGACCGTCAAACCAATAAATAAAAATTAAAGAAATGAAATTTTGGAGGGGCGTATTCTGGATCCACTACGGGGAGGATAAGAATTTTACGAATTGAAGAAACTAATTTTTGATTAAATACGTTAAAAAAATATAGAAAAAGTTGAAATATATTTTACTCAGGTGGGCTGGGCTCGAAAGTGCATTGCCAAACCTAACGAAATATATTAGGAATAACGGGCTGGGCTGGGCTGGGCTGGGAAGAAAATCGTGCACAGACACAGTTCAGTCCTCCGGGCAAAATTAGAGGTGGCAATTTCAACTCATATTTTTTAGAAAAATGACGGTCAATGATGTATTTTGATAATTCATACCCGCAAAGGATATTTTCAGCATTAGAAAATGTTTTTAACTTATCCTTGACGGGTATTAATTATCGGGAAAATGACGGCTAAGGACGTGTTTGATAATTAATACCCATCAAGGACATTTTCAGCATTAACAAATGTTCTTAACTTGCTAATTAGGAAGTCTATCTCTCTAATATTAGTTTCTCTGTGTGTTCTGCATGTCCACATTCAGATAAAAAAAAATTGTATTGCTATTATTATTTCACTGGGCTGACGATAAGCACATTAGAAGACAAGGACACACTTATTTCTATGTATTTTTTACGCCCTTTAATACACATTCACACACTTAATATTGTTAGTCCAATGGGCTGATTTTAGAATTTTCCTAAAAAAAATAGGATATTTTCCTCTTAATATCTTTTTAATTTTTTACACTATTAATTAAGATCTTTTGTGCAACGTAAGAAAATATGAAAAATCATTTACAGCAATACAATATTTATTTATTCGAATTTGGACATGATAATCCAAAAAAGCAAACGTGTGAACTCCAAATTAATATATAATAACAATAGAAAATGTTGGCAAGTAGTATTGCGTTTAAGCGTCCAACTAGAAGGTGGCAGCACACTTATAAGCCTATGAAATTCGTACTAACTAAATTTCCTTTGATACTTTGGTACCGAAATTTTTTTATGTGCACACACAACTTACGCACAAAAATACATGCAAGTTATTTGTGGTTCCACACAGTGGCTGACTAGCACATTAAACTCGTGCCGATAGTGCCGTTTGACGTTGTGTCATTGGTCCGTTTAATCTTTGTAGAACCTTTTCAAATATTAATAAATTTCTTTTGCTGAGGGAAAAAAAAAAAACTTGTGCAAAAGTGCTGAGAGTAAAGGCAACTGTGAACAGCCAGACACACGGTGCTTATAGAAAGGCATCTACTCCTATATGTACTCCAATTCTTCTTTATAAATGGTCCCTTGATATATATAATCACCGGAAAGCTAATTAATTCTAAATTATTTATCAACCAATAATAGTTATTCAATCAAGAACACTTTCTGTAAATTAACATGCTTTTATCAAAAGTCGTCTCCCAATTGTGTGTCTGAATATATGAACTTACTAATAGGGGACAACTCTTTCTCTTACAATTTAAATTTTCAGGTGATCGAGTTGGTGGCCACAATCAAAAATGGTATCAGAACAAGTGGTAAATATTCCAATGTCTAAACGCTTACCGAATATGCATATTACTTGCACTTGCATGTTTTGTTATCTCTTGGTGCAAAGCCCGGGTACGTACATGTGTCTTGAAAATAACACATTATCATACTCTTTTCTAAAACATTAAACTTTGCAAATAATTAAATTGATGGTACCCAAAAACAGTCCAACACGATTCACATGTGTGTCTTCTCAATTGATCTGTATGAATGGCCCCCGGCCCGAAGACTTATAATCAACACCAGCTAATTGAATGTTAATCAGAAGAACACTACTTTATTGTAAAGCTGCTTTATCAAGATTCTTCTCAGAAACTTAGGTCTAATTTTCAACAAACTAAAATAGGTTGATGTTGCCGTTATCATATATAATCATGCATACACTTAGTTCACACCTCTAATCAATCTCCAAAAGTTCATCAATGCATGGGACCTCACTCAGGAAATAAAGAGCATCCAGCTTGTTGATTAACGAAGAGTACTTGTGCCACCGACACAAATAACAAAAGGAGATGTACAGAATTAAACATGTCCCGGCCCTCATGTACAGTTAGATCCGTAAAAATTCCTTTTTTCAGTAGAACAAAGTCATGAATGTAGGGAATATATATAATAGTAAAGTGAAGAAATGCAGCCATGATCTTTTGTCGATCTGCAGTTTGTTTAATTAAAATTCTAGAAGGCACTTCGGCTAGTTTACGCATGCATACCTTGACTAATTCGCCTTGCGTACGTATAGACTGGTGTAATCGATCACAAGATTTGATAGAACCTATGAAGTTTTAAAAAGAGTTTAGTCTGCTGATTATGGAGTGGATGTTGATAACAGGCTATAATTAATCCTTTTCTAGCCTTCGGGAAATAAATACAAATCGATATTAGAAGTTAGTTTGGTTGACAGACTAGTACAGTTACTTTAGCAATTCACATAAAATTAAAGTTAGTTTTCTACTTTAGCAATTCACTTATTGAAGTGTTCACTGCATTAAACTCTATAATATACCTTTATTCTATAAAAATATTCTTTTCTTCAAGTATTCTTTTTTTGTTTTTCTTTTCAAAAGTGATTGAAGTAGTTGAAGTATATATGGAGAACGACACTAGTGATATAAGAGTTGGGAGTGAAGAGTGTCTCCTTATTTTTGAAGGCATCTATACTTTGTTTTGGACAGTATCGATTTCGTTTGATTAATTGTATGAACGTGTACAACATTTTTGTTTTTGTTTTTTATCGGCAAAAGAATTTTATTAATCTCCGAACCGAAAGTTACAAAGATTAAACGGGAATGGGAAAGAAACGACATCACAACTAAAAACCTACATCCCAACTATGTTGACACCTAGACTAAGAACAATCATATGCTACCCACTACCAAAGAAAGAGAAAAGTTGGCGAGGAGCCAACCCCAGCAAAACCAAGTCCAAAGTTTACTAAAAATTACAACAGTAAAAAGCACCGCTAAAATGGAAGGGAATGGATATGAATCCACCAAAACATCACATTCAAGGGTGCTGAGCATCTTGAACGACTCGAGCCAGGGCCGGCCCAACGTATTTGGGAACCCTAGGCTAAATCATTAAGTGGGGCCGATGGCTTCATTAAATAATGGATAATTTGTTTATATATAAATTTTGTCCACATTGAACTAAGAACTTGCTCTGGTTCAATGGTTTTGTTATGTTTGTGTTCTCCAAGACCCAGGTTCGATACTTGATAACTCTAAATTTCCACCAAAGCATTACTTTTTGACAAAACATACACTCAAAAAATACATTGGCGGAAGGAATTGAACTTAGCCACACACTGTGGACTAAAGGTTTCTTGTCCACTGAACCAACTACAATGTCTACACTAATATTGCGAAATACTAATATATATATACCTACTCCTAACTGAGGCCCCTCTTTTTTGGGCTGTTTCTTGAGGCCCTAGGCCCGGACCTCTTTGGCGTTGCCCAAGGGCCGGCGCTGACTCAGGCATAGCATCACCACCAGCAGTAGCAGATTATTGGAAGCAACAAGAGCAGATTTTCTTGTTGAAGGTTCGCCACGTGATACCAGAATTGCACTTGATAAACACATGTAGAGCTTAGCAATGTTCTTGCAAGAAATCCCTATCAGTAGCAGATTATCGTACAACATTCTGGTTGTAACTACATTTTCCGTGTAAATTCAGCGTGCCAAACGTCTTGGCTTTCTTATTTGGGATAATGACGCGGCCTTGTGTTTGTGTTGTGTTCCACCATCTCGTTCCACTAAAGGAAATAAGTACTTATTTTTTTGAATTAAATGTAATATATTGTGATAGAATGATCGTTGTCTCGTAAAGTGAAAAATAAATACTTAAAAAATAAGAACTTTAGTGAAATGGAGCTCGATATTAGTGATAAGTGGCTGAGTGAGGATCTCTATTCACAAATGGACTTTTAACATGAGCCGTTGGATTGTGTTTTCAAGGGTCCAGATCTGCAAAAACTTTATGATCGGACCATTGAAAATGCAATCCAACGGCTAGGATCACACGTCTGCATTTTAGAAGAATAAGGATGCCCTTAGAGTGGAGGAGCTTGAAGCGGTGTCGATCAGGCACATCTATATATCGGGAAGCGAACCATTGTGCGAATGCATTGGTAAGTGACGCACCTATTTCGATGGGAGATTTTTATATCTACCCTTTTATTCCTAATTGTATTGTTAATCTACTTTATGCGGATTTGATAGGGGTTGTATACCCTCGGCTTATAAACGCTATTTAATTTTTTAATGCAACGTTCAGTTTTAAAAAAAGAAAAAGAAAAAGGACACCCTTAGAGGAATGGGGTATATATATACTCACACTATGACACCAATACTACTTGATACATTTGTTTGGTAACTATGACACCAATACTACTTGATATGATAACGTGTCGTGAAAAACATGAACAAATTTTTAGAAAATGAAGGAATTGAATACCAAACTTATCGTATTTCAACTTCAAAATCCAGAATGGTAATTTATATTCCCTCTATCCCGAATTGATGGCTCCCTACAAAACGTCGTGAAGATGTTTTTAAACCCCAAAAAAAAAAACCCTATTTTTCGTGCATAGTTTTTGTAATTAATTTCTTTGAACAAAATTACCCTTCATGATCAGTTATTTAATTTGGAACAAAGAAATTCTAAAACGAATATTTTATTTTTTATTTAAAAATTTCATGACTCTTCATGGAAACAAACAATTTGGGACAAAGGAAGTAACTAATCTGGAGCGTGCCAGGTACGTATCTTCCTAGCCTGATGGCCTCAGCCCCTACCCGACTTTCTTGGCTTTAATTTGGTGACTGCACAGAAGTTTTATGGCATATAGACTCAAATTACAGGAAATTCGAGGTTGTGGTCATGAAAGTCCGAGGGTCACTTTTCCACCTGGTGATATTTTTTTTGGTCCGCAAGAAAAAAGAAAAAAGACAGGGGAAGCAACACGGTGATCATCGTAACAGAACCAATCAATCTATAAACCCACTTTTCCGTGATAGTACCTACCCAAAAAATAGACAAAGAAAAATGTGACATGGAATTGTTGTTCTCGATCATTTGTACGTAGAAAACATAGAAGTAGGCATGAGCTAACATGCTTATTACTTTAGGACTCGACTTTATTTGACGAAAGCAATACCGGAGATTACTCTCATGCTACGTACTCTTCTCTCTCTCTCTCTCTCTCTCTCTCTCTCTCTCTCTCTCTCTCTCTCTCTCCGAATTGGAAGCGGAGAATTTGGCTCTCTCTCTCTCTCTCTCTGAATTTGGATGGCATGTGTTGTGGCGTCACATGACGTCATCTGAAAGAAATTTTGCAACCGTGGAACGATATGGAAGATATTGATTTGTGTATACAGGGAGGAAGGAAAAAGGCACTACTACTATAAGATGGGATAAGTAATGAAAGCATGGATAGAAAAATAAGAATTCAACTACAACCAACAACAAGTGATGTGGAGATCTCGATACTAATATTTCAGAGTGCTGGTCAGTGAGGAGTGGTTGCTTTGTCAATTGCTGGCTAATATCATGATTAGTTATGGAATTTTGATGAGTAACACTCATGATTAGGGTTGTGGACAAGAGTGACCTCATAACGGAATTTGCTTATGTACGTATTGCGCTTTGTACAAGATGGCAATCGGACCCGCCCTATCCCGAACGGGGAGGGTTTTCCACCACCTCTTCGGGTATCAGGTCGGGATAAAAATACCCAAACCCGGCCGGATTCGGGGTGATAGTACCCCGCCCCGATATATACGCTATTACCCACCCCGTAATGTATTTATTTATAAAATTATACTTTTATCCCAATTTCATTATCATTAATACTTCAAATTTTATATTTTTACCCTAATATTATTATCATTATACTAAAAAATCCTTATATTCTTACCTTTATATTTTCACCATTATGCTAAACTAACACTTTATTTATACTTATTTTCTTTTATTTTGCTTTTAGATTAGGCATTTTTTTAATTTTTTACGGAGCGGGGTGGGGCAGGAACGAGGGTACCCAAAAAATACTTGGTCGGGGTCGGGTATGCAAAAACCTACCCCACCCCATTGCCATTCCTAAATTTGCGCTATACTTTTATTTTTTGCTAAGAAAATTCTTTTTACTAATCTTTACAAAAATTAAAAGAATCAAGGACACACCGGCACTAAACCACCCGATATCTAAAAGAAGACAAGATGCCAACTAAACACCAAAAAAATCACATAAACCAACAAAAAATAGCCAAAAACCTAATCGAACCTCAGACTCTACACAAGATCCCCATCATCAATCAGCCGAAAAGCCAAAGGGCCAAACAGACACAGAGCCAACTACCTTCCTTTGGGTTCAAATCTACTAGTAGATTAATTCCCTCCACTTGAAAAGCTCTCAAGGAATCTTGAGTTTGAGAAACTTCGAGTTGAGAGGTCATTTCCTTATCCTGACCATTGATTTCTAATGCCTCTTCCACTCTTTCATCTTCCTCCACTCTCCTGATTCTAGGATTTAGGAGAAAATTATCATTATAATCATTCCCAAGAACCAGCTCATGAGAGAACGGGCTTGTAATTGAAAGGCTCTTAATTGGACTTGTTTCTGCTAGAATCCCATCTTTCTTCAAGTTTTGGCAGTTTTTATACTTCCATTATCATGATACAGTTTGATATACGCTTGTGAGATGAAAAATTGCATGCGTGTTTGACCGGTTACCAGTACATTGGTCCCTTTCCGATTCAAGGACCTGTTCAAGTGGCCGATATTCAACTGTTATGAGTGATTTAGGCGCTGTAAATATTTTTTATTTAAAAAAATTCACGACCGTCACAACCCTTGTAATGTATCATTCGATACTTCTAATACCGTTAATTATACTGCCATATATTGTTACCTTTACGTGTTCAGATAGATACTGTTACTTGAAAACACAATATGCTTTGTTACTCTTTGTATGTGGGAGAGAGACAGATAATCAAATGATTATGGTTGGTTGATATTTAGCATGCACTACGCAAGTGGACTAAAGTATAAATGTCGGTATTACTTTGGTCTTGAGGAGTCATCAACACTGATATGGGGAGTATTGGCCACGTAGCCGATGCTAGTTGGTGGTAAATGGGGTTCGTTAAAATTGTCTGCGCACACCAAGCTAGGTTTAAATTAAAAAAAAAAAAAAAAAGTCTCCTAATTTGGGGGGCGCAGATAAAATAGGAATCTAAAGGCGGCAATAGAAATTTTATTAATCTTAGAACCAAATTAGTTACAAAAATTAAAAGAAAATGGAGAACCGGCATCACAACCGAAGACTTACATCCCAACTATGTTGGCACCTAAGCTAAAGATAATCACATGCCACCTGCTAATAGGAGAGGGGAAAAGTTGGCGAGAAATCAACACAAAATGAAAAATCCTAAAATACAAACAGATATTACATCACAGAGCTGCAAAGCTTCCTTCTTGGGTTACTTGCTCTAGCCCTTCAGAAGCTAAAAAGTAAAAACTGGTTACTAGCAAAACTTCTTCAAATTGCACAAAGCAGAACAGATCAGTGAAAAACTGAGCTAGCTGCAGTACTTGTGACCCAATCCGTATAGAGCTGGGCAAACAGTGATGGCATGAGCACAATCGAGCAATTACTTGACAAGGCATAGACGTCTTCCCATGACCAGAAAAAACAAGGAGCAACCTCGATCAAAGACTGTGGAGGTTCAGTGACAGAGTAAACTCAATGGACAAGAACAATCTTCTATGACAGTGTAGGTTCAAAGTGATGATCAACCAGAAATTCTCTTGACAATCTTCATTGGAAAGAATCTAAAGGTTCTGAAGCATTCATGAGGCTACTCTGGAAGATGTATAAACTACTGTCCTAAACTCCTAACTCCCATGTATTGTTAAGATTCTTTTTGATCTACTTTTTTTGTTTTATTTTGTTGTAGTAATATATATATATATAGAGTTCCTTTCTCCTAAGGACCACCTTAACTTAATAAAATAAGGACCTCCCTTTCCCGATCGAATTTCGATGATCCGAGCCGCTCAATGTGTTCAGAACGTGATTTTTAGGATACCCGCGAGAAATCAGAAAAAAAAAAAGACTGGGAAGGGCTTCATCCGAGCAGTTTTTGTTTGTTTTTTATCAAACGGTTCAAATTAAAACTACTCGGAAGAAGCCCTTTCTAGTCTCTTTTTTTTTCCGATTCCTCGCAAGTACTCTTAAAATCACGTTCTGAACACATTGAGCGACTTGGATCATCAAAATTCGAACGGAAAATGATAGAAATGGGGAGGTCCTTATTTTAACTAAAATAAGAACCTCCTCATTTGAAAATGACTATATATATATATATATATATATATATATATTGAAGTTCTTGTTCTCCCACCAAAACACTCGAACTTCGTATGTAAAATAAAGAAGAAAACTACGTCCCAACATGTAGTTGACCACTAAGGTATTCCTAAAATATTAACCAAAAAATGGTTTTTTTTTTTTTAATAGGCACCAAAAAATGGTAATAGTATTCCTACAATAACTTAGATTTAAAATCAGGTTCGATTTTTCTTATCAATAACTCTTGGGCCACCTCATCCCATGCATAAGCGTGTAAACGGCTATGGGAGGAAATGTAAGAATTAGTTCGAGATGCGCACAAGTTAGCCGGCCCTGGATAGCGGTACATCCCATATACATAGACCGACTAATTCGCAAGATCAAATATGCCGTCCACTAGTGCAGGGTCTAATAAAAACCAGGAAAAATTCCGCTTTAGCTATAATATCTGCATGTATATTCTAGTGTTGTTATACGTACTAATATAGGAGTATTAGTTTTCTGTTATGAGAAAGGGTAGAAAGAAGGCATCATCATTTTGTAGAATTTTTAGGAAGGGTTATCATTAATCTTGACCCTGAGGAAAGATAAAACTTACAATCACTCAGGACAAAGTGGTTCCTATTTATACTTTTATTATTTTATTTTATATATAGAACGACATTGTTTCCCGTAATCTCCAATTTTTCCCTATTCTGGTTGCACATGATATGACAAACCTTAATTTGCTACTACAAAAAGACAAAACAAATAATTTATAAGTTCTCAAAATTTTCCACACCTTTTTTTTTTTTTTTTCCCTTTTTCGTCCACGCTCTTTTCCATCGTTATTTACGTAATTTATCATAGAATCTCGTCATGGGTGAAAAAGTGTACCTATGAACACTATACTTATATATATGGATGTGTGTTGATGGTCTTTCTCTCATAATATATCAACTTTAATTTAAAAAATATCTAAAAAATAAGTATTTATTTTCCTTAGCAAACGGAACCTAAGTTGATATTCTTCGAGATCACTCAAAAATTTTATCTTAAAGTTACGGCGGCTCGGATCATTTATGTAGATCTCTGAAGTGGGCCTCACACATCCATCAGTACGCTATCCGCACCCACAATATTGTTGTTTTTTAATTCTATGGGTTAGGAAAAAGAACTAAACTAACCTTGTATATCACCTCCTTGTAAAAACCAGACAATTTTTGCCATTTTATGGGAAAGTGAAGTTCACTCTACATCCATGAGAGACTATTCAGTGCCCTGGCTACCCCTTCGATTTAATTTTTCCTATGTCCACTAGGTTTTACATTATGCGTATTATGTGCTTTTCCTTCTGAATTTTTTTTTTGATAACCAGATGTTTAGGTCAACATGCGAACACCTCAACTAATTTCCTTATGAAAATTAGGGATGAGAAATGCAAATAATTAGTACTTCGCCTCCATTCTTGAAATATTTGACGTTCAAATCATAGGGTACCTGGTTCAACATAGAAATACTTGCCATTTAGTTTCATTGGTAGAAGCTTTGAATAAGCTCTCATTTAGGAATAGTTTTTTTTTTTTCCTTTTGCATTGTGTCATGATTGTGGTTCGACGAAGTAAATGGCCATTGAAATGACAATAAAAAGAAAAAGGTGACATGAAGTAGCTAGTACATACATACTGATCTTGTATAGAAAGCCTTTCTTGTTACCATCATTTCTTTCGTCCCCAAATGAAAGCGCAATCCCTCCGACCCCATCTTCTCTCTCTCTCTCTCCCTCTCTACATTTTTCTCGTGCTTCTTGTTGCAACCACCCCACAAAAGCAGAGAGAGAGAGAGAGAGAGAGAGAGAGAGAGAGAGAGAGAGAAGGCAAACTTGGGGATAATGGTGGTTTCAGAGGTGCTTTTTCTGGGAGATTTTTTTAAGGTCGGAGGTCGTAGTTTGGATGGAGGCTTGTCCCCTGCCATACTTGTATATATGAGGTTTCCTAGCTCTAACGCCCTTTCGTGGGGCCATATAAAAAGCTACCCATTGTGGGACCAACTTTACAGGCTACCCTTTCTCTATTAGTGATTTCTTCATTGATCCTGTAACACCGCGACGTAGTGTTCGATCCACAGCCTTTCACCACTACACATTCACTTAGGGCCCATAATTTGTGTGTAGAGCCCGTGTGACATACGTTGATAAAGGGTTTCGACATAGGTGATGGTGCGCCAAAAATGCTTAATATCTTGTCGGATCAGCAATGGTAGGATTCTCAAAATATTTCCTCGAAAATATTCCCAAAAAAGAAATCAATAGATCAAATTCACTTAGATATTTGGACCCTTACACATTAAAGTGAATCTCAATCGTGAATTTCGCTTAGAGTACATTTTCGAGAGCACTTTTCTAGAACATAGAGTTGGTGTTTGTCGGATACATGTAGCCCTCTTCTCTAATGAGAGCCTCAGACCCACTGGGCCCTCTCTCAAGTACATCAATGCCCCATGATCATATCAAAAGCTTTCCCATGCCTGCATGCATTTCTGGACTTCATTACCTAGCTGCTAGCTAGTGTCCAACCCCACCCGGCCCCTATAAATTATCATCTCCACATTCCCCGTTTTATGCACACCTCTCTCTCTCTCTCTCTCTCTCTCTCTCTCTCTCTCTCTCTCTCTCACACCAAACGATTGATACGTATCCGATACGAACTCGATCTCAATAGGAATGTCGGAGGACATGAATCTATCTGTAAATGGCCAGTCTCGAGTCCCTCCGGGTTTTCGGTTCCATCCTACAGAAGAGGAGCTTCTGCACTACTATTTGACGAAGAAAGTGGCCAGTGAGAAGATTGACCTCGACGTAATTCGCGACGTTGATCTTAATAAGCTTGAACCATGGGATATTCAAGGTAAAATTAATTAACCACTATATATTCGATCGGTTCTTTTTCTTTTTTTCTTTTTTTTTTGTGTGTGTACATAACTCGATATCCGACCTAATAGACTAATTTTGTCTGACTAGCTAATTGGTGCTTTTATTTTTCGTTTGACTAAATTTGTCTTTGTAGAGAAATGCAAAATAGGATCCACCCCGCAAAATGATTGGTACTTTTTCAGTCACAAGGATAAAAAGTATCCGACGGGGACTCGCACGAACCGGGCAACGGCAGCGGGCTTTTGGAAGGCTACGGGGCGTGATAAGGTGATATACAGCAGCTTCAGAAGAATTGGAATGAGGAAGACTCTGGTGTTCTACAAAGGAAGAGCCCCACATGGCCAAAAATCGGACTGGATCATGCATGAATACAGACTAGATGAAACCACCAATGACACATGCGTAAGCTATATATCTCACTCAATTTTGAATCATTGCGAATTTCACCGATTGAATTTTATTTTATTTTAATCATTGTGCACCAGCCTTGTTGAAATTATGTGGTGTTGATGCAAAAATGTGGTCGCCATATTGTAATTTCTATGTCTATTATGAGCAATGAACTGAGTTGATCGAAGGCCACTCTTTTTGAGTTAATTTTAGCTCACTTTTTTGAGTTGGTTTTGCATAAGAATGATCCAAAGGGGAAAAAAAAAAATAGCCAAACAAAATGGACTGCCGAAATGAAACCGCCCCCGGTCAATTTAGGTCAAAATTTTAATCAACTTCACTTTTTCAGTGTAAAATGGTCAATTCCGGTCAAATTTTAGATTAATTTCATTTTTTCAGTCAAAAATTAAAATACTAAGTAAAATAATTTTATTTTAATCAAAATACTTTGGTGATCCCATGTGAGTAACAATATATTTGTGACACATCAAATGATACCCAAAATTTAGTACTTAAATGTAGTCATCATAGCATTACTTTTTTCTTTATCCATCTTCCATGGAAATGATTTGTGTGTACTCAATAGCATTCTCCCATCTTTTCTCCATATGGTTCTTACCGGTCAATAGCATTTTGTCTTCTATTATAGAAATATATTGTTTTGCTTGCCCTTGTTTTTTATAAGCAAAATAATTTTATTAATTTCTGAATTTGAAAATTACAAAGATTAAAACAATAAGGGCAAATGAAAATTAAAATTACTTAATCTTCAAAGTTACCCGAGATCCAAGCGTTGGTCAAGGACCAACAAAACCAACACAATCCCAAACCCGAACTTAACGCTGAAAAACCACAATCATGCTATCGCTTTAACACCTGAAAACTCAATCGATCAGGATCCGAAGCGCCGTAAACCCGCCGTGTGTCGCCAATCTAAAAAATTACTTGATAGTATATCATTATAGACTTTGAGGTCCAACCCATGCAACATACCAAAACGCTTTGTTTTTCAATCCACAAAATACGAGATCACTGTATATAATCGGTGCGTGCGGTGTAAAATTATTTTAAAAATTTACTTACCTAATGTTTGCAGCCTAAGCTTGTAATTCCAGAACGTATGATATGAATTATCACTGTGAATATTTTGTTTCCAGGCCAATAGTCTAGCAGGAGTAGACTCGGTAACAGAAGAAGGCTGGGTGGTCTGCCGTGTTTTCAAAAAGAAAAACTACAACAAGGCCCTAGAGAGTCCCCAGTGCTCATCAACTTCCGCAGACATACGAACCCAGCTCCGCCACATGTCGACCACCGACGGGGTACTCGACCAGATACTTCACTACATGGGACGTTCCTGCAAGCAGGAAATCACCCAAACAATCAACACCAACGTCGACATCGACACCGCCATGCTCTACCTCCCCTCCATCAACGCAACCATCGACACGCTTCAAGACCGGTTTACGCATCTCCCTAGGCTCGAAAGCAACCATGGTTCCCCCTTCAATCAGGACAACAGCACTGCTTTCCCCGAACAAGGCAGTGGCGGCAGCTGTCGCGACACGAAACCGAGAGACGGGCTCAGCGACTGGGTTGCTCTGGACCGGCTTGTGGCCTCCCAGCTCAACGGCCAAGACGACACTTCGAAGCACTTGTACCCGGACGACGATTTCTGTTTTTCCGTCAATCACGAAGACGTACCAGTATCGAACCTGCGCTCGAATAGATCGCAGCCCTCACAAGCTTACGGCAGCGAGATCGATCTGTGGAGCTTCGTAACGCGATCACCATCGTCATCGTCGTCCGACCCGCTCGGACACCTGTCGGTATAACAGAGAAATACGGGAAAAAAAAAAAAGAAGGGATCGCGATGATAATGTAGTACTAGCTATCTGCTAAAGTCAAATATTAATTATGTGAGTAGATATCATGCATGATAATAGTCCATAAAATAAATTAAAAAAGAAAAAGAAAAAAAGAAGAGGGTTGTAGATATGAGTTGATTGGCATTTGTCAACCATTTGATCGTCTACTTTAATAGCCATGTCTGTTTTTTTTTTTGTGGGATAAGCAATAGCCATGTCTGTTGTTTCTCTATTAATAATACTCTCCACTTGTAGATTTAGTTATCTCTTATAATACTCGTGTGTTCTTTGTACGTACCTGCAAGTATCTATAGAGCAATGCTGTTTTTGTCGTCTGCTGTGAATCCACTCATGTATACATATATATATATATATATATATATATATATATACATATATATATATTTTCGACGGTCACAAGTATCCGAGACAGCTTACACGCACCTGATTAATTCTCTCTCTAGTCCGAACAAAGGCCACGTCCCATACTGGGACTAGGGCGTTCACAAGAAATTCTTTTCTTGCGGTTTAACCCCAAAACCAAACCTTAGTTATTAATGTGAGGAGCAAACCCAACAATCAACCAGGATAACCCGTGTGCCTGCTATGATGTATCTAACATGTTGCAAAAGTGGAACAGCAGATTATGGTGCTTCGCATTATTACACTCTTTCTGTCATGTTCCATTTTATTCCGTCCACTTTTTAATTATTCGATATCTTAGATTGTTTTCCGTGTATGCGTTAAACTCCTATGAGATTTCTCTTCCCTTTTCTCTTTTCAATTGAATTAAGGTGAAAAGTTTAACATGAATTGAATTGCCTTTTTAGAAAGCTACTTCTAACTCCAAATTATTGGAAATACAATGTCCCATCGTTTCGTTAGTTATGAAATGAGTGATCTCTTAATATGACATTGGGACCTCCCCACCTAGCAACTTAGGTATTGAAGAGGTAAGTATAAACTAGCATAGACATCCAAGTTATCAAAAAGCCTAAAGGCCTTTGGCCAACGGTAGCAAAGATGCAATTAAGGTGCTAGAATAAAGAGAGCCAGGAGTTCTATTCCAAGCTAGATACTAATCTAACTATTCTAACAATATTTAAGATACAAAAACTAAGTTATCAAGAAGAAAAAAAACCCTTAAGTTTTAGGGTTGGATACATGGAGTTAAAGTAGGGCCATTTTATTCCACAACTTAAGAATCACTTAAGCATCCACATCTCACAATGTTACCCAACAAAAAATTTGTGGGATAATAACCAACTAAGGGGGTGTTTTCAGTAATGAATAAGTTGTTGATGGGTTGTGAGTAGAATTATTATAGAGCAAAAAAAATTTTTGTTGGTAACTTTTTTTGTTAGTAGAACCGAAATGGTAAAATACTAAAAAAATTTATTAGTAGACACGAAATAATAAAATATGTTAAATTTTTAGTATTTTTTGTTAGTGGAAACACCCCCTAAGTATGCTACACGTAACATATCTCAAATACCTATATAAACAAAAAAACATAACTCAAATGTGGGTTTTTTATTTTATCAGCAAAAAAATTTATTAATCTCCGAATTCGAAAATTACAAAGATTAAAAGGACATGGCACAAGAAAATTAAAATTACTTAATTTTCAAAAGTACCTGAGACCCAAACATTGGTCAAAGACTAATAAAACCCAAAAAAAATACCTCCAAGCTCGAAAAATAACCCTAACTGCTGCCACCACACTTGACTGAATACGAAGCGCTTCCGCCGCCGCCACAAGGATTGCCGTGAACCTGCCGTATGTCGTCGGTCCCAAAAACCAATCCGAGAGATGTCAGCCGCAAGCACCTCGTAGCCCAACCTCCAAACAGCCACTCGTGACCACCACCGGTCAAGCCCCTCCGCTGTGACCACCTGAAACCCGCCGTGCTCCTTGCACCCGAAGACCACTGAAACACCTTGCATCCGCCCCCAAAACAGCCGCCCACAAAAGCCACATAAACAGAACCGCCTCCACGACCCTAAGCCACCGAAGAAACCTGTAAGAAAAAACCTTAAATCAAAGCTAATGCCCCACCACCCCCAAACGCCAACAACACCATCTCCTCAGACTTCAACACAGCAACCCAAACAATCCAACAACCATCAACCTTCAGCGACCCACCTACAAAACACAAGTCCCCACCACCAGCAGCCACCAAGCCGATCTGCATTGAAACCCAGAGAGCAGCAATGCACCCTCGCGCCCTACCACCAAACGAACAGAGACGAACCACTAAACGGAGATACTCGCTAGAGAAAGGCCACTGTCTCAGAATTAGAAATGAAAATTTTCCACAATATTTGGATGTATTATGATTGATCGGTTACGTAGTAATTAACTTAAATTTCTAAATTGTAGTTACCAAAAATAACTTATAAAACTTCTAAATTGGATCTACATTAATTTCTATGGCGGATTAATAAGCGTTCTTCTTTTCTTTTGAAAAATTAGCTATAGACAAATTTATTAGTTGTCGTTTTTAAGATAATGATTGACGATGTGGGGTTAGAATTAATTTTGCAAAAAAGCTTTTAGTTGGCGGTCCCAATATGAAGACAGAAAGGCCAAAGGAGTCATGTCTGTACTTAGTCCACTAGTCACGGTGCAATTGATCAAATCAAATTGAGAGAGAGAGAGAGAGATGCTGGGTTTGGGTTCCACCAAACGAGGGAGAGAGAGAGAGAGATGCTGGGTTTGGGTTCCACCAAACTCAACGTACCAATAAAGATTGCAGAAAGTCCGCCACCTTTTTGAAATAAATTGAGATTCGTTTACACAATTATGGTACTTGATATTCTAAACAATTTCACGAGATTACAAAACTACTGTTGAATGTTTGTCTCTACCTCCCTATTATAAGTCTAGAAAAAAAGTCATCAATCGTCATTCATAGTAGAATTTTCACATGAAATAGTTCAGAATGTGATTTCGAATATTTCCTTCCACAGAAAGGCCACTGTCTCAGAATTACAACTGAAAATTTTCTCCCCGGATTTTCCTTTTAGAATTTGAAGTTCAAAACTTCTCAGGTGCGTTTTCAACTCCATTAAGGCCACTGGATGCTTACTCGGTCGTTAACTTTAGTGTCTCTGGATTCATTGAGGTACGCGCAAAATGGCCCAGACCCCGTGATTTTATAAATAAAAAATACTAGTTCCCCATAGCTAAACTCCAATTGCATGATCACTTAGATTTATAACCACAAACACTTAATTGATTTATGACCTTTCATTTTGAGTTCAGATAAGAGTTTCTTTAGTCTAAACTATGCATGAGGCCGTAGAATTTTCCTTCTCTTTATATATTGCAGCTGCTAAGTAGGGGTGAAAGAAAGAAAAAAAATGGTAAACTGATCCGAAAATTAAAGCTGGATCAAACTAGTGGCTTGATTTGGTTTCTAGAGAGAATCGGTTTGGTTTTTAGCCAAACCAAAAAATTTATTTAGTCTAGTTTGTCACCTCCCAAACCGGACTAAACCGGATGTATATACGTATATGTATATTATAAATATATTAATGATTTATACATACACGGGGCGGTTCCGGGGACATCTATAAAAACATCTAAAAAACATCTCATAGTTTCCAATCATATTTTGATGATCCGAGCCGCTTAATGTGATTCGAACGTGATTTTAAGAGTATTTGCGAAAAATCAGCAAAAAAAATGACCGGGAAGGACTTGATCTGAACAGTTTTTAGCTCAAATTTGATGAATGATTCAATTAAAAACTGCTCAAAACAAGCACTTCCCGGTCAAATTTTTTGCTTATTTCTCGCAAGCGCCTTTAAAATCTCATTCTGCACACATTGAATGGTTCGGATTATAAAAATTTGATCGGGAACTATGAGATTAAGAATTGGGGTGTTTTTTTAGATGTCTCCGGAACCGCCCCGCATACATAAATAGCTATGTAAATATGCACAACTGTAAAAGACTAAAAGATTAGAACTTAGCTTAAGGTAATACTTAAAATTTACTACTACTTGTAAACTTCTGTCTAGTTTTAACTCTTCATGTAGTTAGAAGAAGGTAATAAATTTTAATTTTCCACTTAAGTTATTTTATTTGATTTTATGATACTTCATCTTTTAGTTTTTTTATTTTTTTATTTTTTTTAATTTGTTAAAAATTTGTACATTTTAGTGCTTGCTGAAGAAATAAAGGAGGGCTCACTTGTCATCAACGCAACGTGTGAGGCGTGACTATGATGGAGTTGTTTTGTGGACAGAGGACAAATTTTACTAGTAGAAAAATGCTTTTTTGATAGTTACGTGTAATCCAAATTCCAATTCTTTTCTTGTTATAAAATGCAGCATGAGTAACAAACAGAAAATTGAAGTAAATAGGTCAAACCGAGTTGAACCGAACCATTTATATTTGGTTTGGTTTGTAAAATGTCCGAACTGGAATTTCCAATCGGGTTTGGAAAAATAGCCGAACTTTTTACACCCCTAGCTGCAAGAATGAAATTTTGTTCTATTGGGTGGGGTCCACCCCATTTGTCTTGGCTTGGCTCGTGTACCATGAGGTCTTCTAGAACTTGGGCAAAAGTCGCAACAGAGCAGGCATTGAAGTGGGTATTGGATTGGGTGCCTTATCAAGTTTCCGTAGAAGCCAAATTGCTCCTGTGGTGACCTCTTAATTGATGCACTCCTCTTTTGTGTAGTAAGTGGTCAGAGAGAATTGAGGGGTGTAGAAGAGAGCAAGGGAGGCTCCTCCTGGAGGGGAGGAGTCGAGTGAGCCGGGCCTCCGTTGAGGGTGAGAGCAAGAGAGGTGAGTTGAGTAGAGTAGAGTGACTCAAGTGTCTCCTCCTCCACTGTAGTGATTGTATCTACAGCACAATATATAATGAAATTTCTATCCTCCCATGAATGTACCCAATTGAAGAACCACGTATATTCTTTATGATCTGTGTGATTGGTGGGTGTGTGGGTGTGCATTATGGGCAAAAATTAGCACATAATTTTTGTTTCTCAATGGATGAAAATGAAGAATGATCGAATATCTATGTACATACACACACTTAGTCCCTGGCATATGCAGGTGCTAGGCTTTTATTCATCAATGAGCTAGTGTTAATATGTTTTCATTGTATCTACAATTTTTTTAACTAATACAACTATTGATGACACTTTGGAACAGAGGAAGCATAAATATTATAGATAAGACGGCACACAACACTTTCATCTTGAAAGCATCTTTTTGAGTTTACAGAGCCTCTTTTAAACTATTGAGTTGACAATGCGATTAGATGGGTTTGTAGACAGGTGCCTAAGATGTGGTCACCAAATTATTACCGATTTCTGAAATATGTTCCCGTAAAACATAGCAATGCTTGATACAAAAGATGCTTGCAGACAAACAAGAGGGTAGTCACAAACAGAAGGATATCCAGACTAAAGGAGGGGAAAGCAGCAAGCTGAACATCGTTATCTTTGTCAAATTCATAGCTAAGCCTAGTCCACTTTCTACTGGGGCCTGTGTCCTTTCCCCAAAGGTCGGATTCACTTTCTCACCGCCATCACCGCAACCAAATCCAGTGTCCCAGATTCAAGAAAATGGGTCACAAAACGGTGCTTAGAAATGGTGGGCGTAGCCTTTGACAAGGATTTTACCGACAGATCATGGGATGGAGTGGCTTATTTCACACCCTACTAGTATGGAGGTTTAACTCTCACATTCGTGCTTGGTAGGGCCCAAATGTTGTTGGTTATAAACAACATGGACAGTGACTATTGCAAGCCAAAATTCTACCTACCGCAGAGCCATAGGTTAAGAAAAAGAGAAAATCTTGTTTACAGGGCAGCTCTGTAAACAAGTGTTTGCGGAGCTCAATCTCGGTTGTCTAAAAGTGTTTTGGACGATCCAGATTAAAAATAATCTATTAACGGTAATAGATTATATCGCTCAGCTCCGTAAAAGAGCCGTTCTGCTCGCAGAGGCTCCGTAAATAAGTTTCTTTCTAAGAAAAAAGCATGAGATCTTTGACAGCAACTGCTCTTCTCAATTCCGAAATCGACAAACTAATTGCTTGATTGCTACATCATTTCTGAAGCCAGAAAAGAAAGTCCACGACCATGAGATAAATCATCGCCCCACAGGCTGTAAAAGAAAAATTATGACGTTTTTAAATTGAGCAGATCATACAGAATTAAGTCTGGCTTCTCCCCCTAGCTAGGAATGGTTCAGTTTTGGGCTCTTGGTTTACAAAATTTATAAAAGCGAATTCAATTCCCCATTAAAGTTGATGTCTCGCCCTAAATCCGATCAAGAGCATATACCTTAACTGCTAGATACAAACCAGAACATCTCACAAGAAGAAACAATGTGCGAACGTCTTACTTAAGCGATGAAACAAGTAATTATGATGGTGGTACTTGTAGGAATATATGACAATTATTCCCACGCACATAGACAAGGGCGGAGGGATTGAGAGAACACCTCATTGCCTTCCAATATTCAATAGCAATAGGGATAGTTTTCACCTTATTTTTACGTATTTGATCCCACTATAAAAGCCAAATATGCCCTAGCCCATGTAAGGGTTTGGTACTTGGAAAAAAAAAAGGCGGGCCAAAATACAATATCCCCCACAAAAATTCCCAAACATCTACTGAAGGGTTTCATACACCGATTCTGTTCTCTAGTACCAAAATCGCCATGGCCCATGGAGGATCCATAGAAGAAGTTGTTTGTAGAAGGTGGACCAAACACTCTCTCTCCACACACACACACACATATAAAGCGATATTTAAAAAAAAAAAAAAAAACTTGTAGACTTATTTTCAACTCCTACAAGTAACAATTATCCGTCGAAACAAAACTGTATAGAAACTGCTTTCCTGAGGATCCAGGGTTGCGACCTCCAATTACAAATTATGAGCCTAATATCCAAGAATGGGTTTGCAGGGCGTACATGCTCAAAGGCCCCTTGTGACCTCTAATCGTTTCTTTCAATTAACAAATAAGAAAAGTGAACCATATATGATTCAAATTTTAGACCCCACATATTAAAAATCCTGGCCCCGCCCCTGCAAATATATACCCGATCTGGTCATTTGAAGGTGGATATTATCTGATTTTTCACTCAATAGGAGTGGGTGTGGGGATAATCACATGATACCCGGTGTCTGCTATGGAGATCGAGGGTATGATTTTATACCCCATACCCAAATAGACGTACCCGCCCCATCATATCCGTTCCTCATTATATACCCGCACGATTATATTTTTCTTTGTTTGTCAGAGGAGTACTGTAATTCTTTGTTAATTGTGTGCTAGCTATTTATCTATGTAACTTTGTTATATCTCTATAGCACTAACTTGCATCTTTGTTAGTTTTGTAACTTTGTTATGTAAAATGCTTTATCATGTTTATTATTGGGTATTCTTTTCTTTTTTTAATGCTTTAGTACTAATATGTAAGAAGTTTTAGGTTAATGTTGTGATATATTTAATTAAACTATGCATTTACGTATATCTTTTTTATCTCTTAAATTTTAAAAATTCTTCCGTGTATGTACCTAGCTCTTTTTTTAATGTATGATTGGGTATCGGGTAATACCTGTTTTACCCTCTATCCATATGGATATGTGTTTGGTGACTTTTTGGTATTCCCAATTGGGTATGATATGGATGTAAAGGTGAGCATAGACATAAAGTGTGGGGATCTGGTATAGAAGGAGCACTTCCGATCCAAACCCGACCCGTTGTCATCCCTACGTGATAGTGCCCTTGGGCTTGAATCACCAAACCCAAGAGACTTTCTACACCTTTACGCGTGAGAGACACACATAAACAAATGTGCCTCCATAATCAATGACTAGAGGTCGGGCACACGCAATGCGTGTGCAAGTTGAATTTTGTCAAAATTTGCACAATTAATTTTTGTTTAATGCTTGATCAATTTTCACAAATTTTGTACAAATCCGAATTGAACACACATCGCGTGTGCCTCGGCATCTAGTATTAGCCTATTGTGATAGATAAACAACAATTTAACTCTTGTCGTGCTTCGTAAACATGTAGTATTTCTGAATTGTGATCAAAAGTCAGGGGAACACTCTCGACCACTATCTCAAATTCCCACCCATTGAATAACGTCTCAGCAGCAATTGTAATTTGTGAAGGCAAAAAAAGAAATGAAAAAAATAAACGAAGGGGTAAGCACTGGATACTACTCCTACTTAAATGACAAAACCAAAAACATGCATGATAAAGGAAAGTTAAAAAGGTCAGTGAAAAAGGAAAAGCCAATAGAAATTGAAAACAAAAAGCAAAGAGAGCAGAGAGATAGCTTGAATTACAAGTCTAGGAGACTGCAAGTGCAGAAAGTGTGGAGAAAATGAGAAAACTGTGTACTTGGAGGAGAATGGATGATGATGGGTGGAAATTGAGAAAATGAACGTCGGTGGTAGTTGATCAGTAAAAGGTTTTTACCTTTGTAACCTTAATTTACATGGTAGTTATCTTTTCTATCACATGTTAGAGGGGAAACGTGGGTAGGCAGTTGGGGGAAGTACTTTTACAGTCTACCCCATCAGCTATTTCCCCACAATTAATTATGTTGAGTTACGTTTTTTTTTCTTTGGAGGGCATTTATGGAAAATGAAAATACATTACAGGGCAGAAAGAAAGACACCAAACTAGTGCTTATCCTTTATAGATTAGAATAGATAGATGTTCGAGCTATGGCTTTGGAGTCTCTCTCCCTTGCTCTCAAGTCTCATGATTCTGCCAAAATCCTTGACAATGACTTTTTTGTCCCATTTTCTGATTTCATATGCTTAGAGGCGTCAAACGGACCGGGTTGACACGATTTGGTACGTTTAAATGTGACACGGCATGGCACGAAAGTGCGCACGGCATGGTCTTAGATGGGCACAACACAGGCACCAAAGGACATGGCACACCAAATACTAATTTTAATGCCAAAAAAAATACTTCCTTATTTCATACCGTAGGAGTAACATTTTACACTATTTGTGCTAATAAATATTATACACTTTTCAGAGTTTTTTTTCCTTCCCAACGAAACTCACTTGGAGTTATACTGACATGGGCACGGAAAAGCACAATACCGCATGATAAAGTAAACGGACTGACACAGGAAGGCACGAAGCATGATTAGCACGGAGGCCCGTTTGACACCTCTACATATGCCCTTGAAGTTTTACTTAACTTTCTTTCCATAGATGCCCCGTCGGGGTTGTAGATTTTTGACATTTTTAATACAATAACAATACGTCAGCAAGAATTGGGCTGGTTTTCATACAACGTACCTATAAACAATTAAACACTCAATGGTTACCATTCACCAACCAAGAGGTATAACCCAATGAACCGACACCATATATGGTTTCTCTTGCTTCACACAAATGGTTCAAGCCACCATGGGTGTCGGGGTTGGATCCGAACCTAATCCATCCTAACCATGACACAGTGGTTTATGGTTCCCAAGTATTCTTTCTGGGCTAGCTTACACACAGCTCAACAAATCCCATCTCTGATCCGGTCAAAGACAGATCATTCACATCGTGATTAAAGAATTCACAAAAAATTACTTTCTTGCGACATAATTTAAAGAACCGAACTCTAATCAATTACTATATAAGAAGCAAACCAACCAACTAACCGGACTAATTCTTGGGGCTCCCCAATATGCATTTAACATATGGTAAAACAGATCTCTACGATTTGTCCTCTCCCCAGCGACATACAACTTTCCTCTATGGTGGGGTTACCAAAAAGACTCCTCACCAAAGCAAATAATCCTGTTAGGTAAAGTGGGATGGCAAGACATTAACATCTAGAAGTGGGGTGAATCAAAATGGAGCGCCAATATAATGATGAAAACATAACGGTTAATTTGAAATGTACTGCTCGCTTTCGAAGCATGAGAAAGGAATTACATTCCCAATGAACAAATTGATGTGATTTTGAAAACGACATAACTTTCTTGGGGTTCCTAAGGACCTAGGACAGCAAAAAACGAACTGAACTACTCACGAGCTGCTCCAAATTGGTAGGTTAAAGCTTGGCTTGACCCGTTTAGTAACCGAGCCAAGTTTTAGACTTGTAGAGTAAACGAGCCGAGCTCAATATTCCAAAGCTCGGCTTGGCTTGAAAAAGCTGAGCATGTTTGCATAGGCTTGACTCGTTTATGTGGACTCGTTTAGTAAACAAACAGGGCTCGGCTCGTTTACAGACGAACCGAGCTCAAATTTGAGGCTTGTTAATTTAACAAGCTAAGCTCAGCTCAACTCGACTCAACTCGACTCGTTTGAGAAAGAACTGCACCCTCATGTTGGGGCTTTTTTCAGTCTTTCCTGGATTTTTAACGATGACTAGAATTATTTGCTTTTTGGCTCTCGCCAAGAATATTAATCATATCAAAACCATGTTGCTTGTGTATCGATAAATATGATTTTAGAATTTATTTTTTTTACGATAAATGAATTCTGATGCAATGTGTCAACACTCATTTTTCTCAACATAAAAGAATTTGCCTTTCAAAAAAAAAAAAAACCATAAAAGAATTCTGAAATCATGTCTATCAATACACTATTCATATGATTTTGAACATAGCTAATGTTCTCAACAAGATCTAAAAAGTTGATGGTTACAATCTTGTCAAATTTACTGCAATTCATTCCTATAGAAATTCATGTAAGAGAAAATTGTACTAATTCATTAAATTGTTGACTGGCAAAGGCTTCCATCTTGATGCTGCAGTAGCTGTTAGGTGCATTTTCTATACAGTAATAATTGTGGTTTCAATTGATGTAGATCATTTAGTAATGGAAGTAAATGCTAGCTCAAATAGCCATCAATTCTTTTAGGAAGCCTATTCTACTAACAAAACCAGCGCCGATGGCCCCCTAGTCACATGCACCAGTTCTATAAATCCCAAGTCCAACCGCGTCCGGTTAAATGGGTTAAGTTATTCCATAGTCGATCCTAAACCTAAAACCAACCCTATCATGACTGGCCGTTGCATAGCAGTTTGGTCTGGTCCAGTTTGCATAGGTTCGTTGTTCTAAACAGCCCTACAACTCTCATACAGAAATAGCAATTTGGACTAGGGGGAAAAACAAAGGGGCAAACATAACAACCAAACATGCGTCAAGACGGGTGTCAGGGTGTGCCTTTTGGATAATCCAAATTGCTAATTGTGGTACAATCGCTGGGATTCTTGATGAGTTTTGTGATGTTTCAGGCCAAAGGTTTAATTTTGCCAAGTCCAAAATCCATTTCTCAGCCAACACGGATCCAGACCTTAAGAACCTAATGGCTTTGTCTATTAATATCCCTATTTCAGAGGACCTTGCTATCTACTTAGGCTACCCTATTCACCATCAGAGACTTAATAAACAGACATTTCAGTGCCTCATGGACAAGGCCCAGAGTAAAGTTGCTGGTTGGAAAGTTAAGTGCTTATCCATGGCGGGTGGTAGTACTCTTATTGAGGCCATTAACTCAGCGATTCTTTCTTACATTGCCCAATCTAATGCGTTACCCAAATCCATCACTAACAGATTGGACAAGATTAACCGTCAGTTTCTTTGGGGCTCCACTCCGGAAAGGAAACAAAATTCATGTTGTGGGTTCTAAACACTTAGGAGGGCTACGGATACGATCTTCTGGGATAGCAAATGAGGTAGCCCTTGCTAAGTTGAAATGGAGAGTCAATATCGATTCCTTGTGGGCTGCAGTTTTAAAGAATAAGTATGGTGAGTTCACGTGTGCTAGACACAGACCCTCCATTGTTTTGCGTTGCCTTAGAAAAGGTCTTGACTTGTACCAGCAGGGTGTTCGGATTTCCTTAAGAGGGGGTAGGAGCACCTCCCTTTTGGTTTGAGAATTGGTTAGGTATTGGCCCCCTTGTAACTTTGTTGAAGGATCTCTTACTATCCTAGCTTCTACCATGACCCTTACGGATGTGTGGTCAATGGGTATGTGGGAGTTGGCTTGCACTGGCACGGAGTTCCCTCACGGATATCAAAACTGCTATTCATGGTCATACTCCACAATGGTCCAATGACCAACCGGATGTGAAAGTTTGGAATTCTTCTTAACGGCTTACTTACTAGTAAGTCAGCCTACCATTTATGTGCCAAATATTTCAGGAACCCTTCCCACCCCCATACTCTCCAATGGATCAATGACCAATCGGATGTGAAAGTTTGGAACTCTTCTAACAGCTTATTTACTAGTAAGTCAAGCCTACCGCTTGTGGGCCAAAGATTTCAGGAATCCCTAATTGGTCTTGGGTTTGGAAAGTCCACTCTAATCCTACAGGTTTAAATTACACGCTCAGGGTTCTATTGGAGGTAAGGGCATAGCGGCTTTCAGTGCAATATTGGAATGGCATCGGTTCTAGAAACAGAATTAAGGGCCCTAACGGTACAGGTTGCAGCTGTCTGTCAATTTCATATCCTCAAATCTACATGTGGAAATTGATGCTATAACCATTGTTCAGTTGATTCAAGTGAATGGTATTGCTGTCCACCCATTAAATAGCTTGATTTCTGATTGCATATTTCTCATACAGAGATTTCCATCAGACGTTTTAAATATGTTTTTATTTTTGAATCGGAAGCAAAGAATTGTATTCACAAAAAGGACATCTGGCACTTACAAAGATTTCCATCAAAATACAGAGAAAATGAGCTACAACCAAACCCAAACGAACTAAGGATAAACAATGAAAAACAAAGAGACGAGCTAGCGTCAAGATCCTAAGCGCAAGTAAACATGTTTTCTACAAATCAATTTTTTGCGCAGATAGTTTGGCTAAGGAAGCTCTCGGCTTGGTTGTAGAATTTACCAATTTTAGTTCCATTCCTGATATTATTTCTACTCAATGACCGTGTAGGGGTCTCATATACCTCAGGACTTTGGTTTCGTAACGCTAGCTTACTTCGGTTTCGCCAAATATATAGTACTATATATTTGACCCACACACTTCCACAGGTGGGAGGTGCCCATGAAGTTGGTGTCGGGACAACATCGAGCTCTACGACAATAATGCATCAAAACTCACGTTGTGCATCAAAATTAAGCTTTCCCCATAAAAGCTGGCCCAGTCCAATGTCCAGGATTTAAGGGCCTTGCCAAGGAGAACTTTGGTTAAAGCACCCACAAAAATAAAAGGCCTAGACCTTTAATTCCATTTTCAATTTGTCAACAGACAAATTTTTTTGGTCGAGAAAAGCTAAAAGGCAGAGGCATAACAAGCCCTCCAGTGCCCATTCTTTCTCTTATCGAGAGCTCTTTCTGCACATGCTTGTGCAATCCCATTACAGTGCCTTTTGACAAACACAAAAAACAGACTAGAAAAGGTGCCTAAGTTGGTTTTAGGATGGAATCCTCCAAAAAAAAATCTAACACGTATCACAATTTAAATTGAAATTTTTGTTTAGCTCAACCGTAGAAAAAGTACCTAAGTTTTCATACAAAACGTACAAATTAAACTTCAGAATAGAGCCCCTCAATCAATTCACAAACTTTGAAAGAGCCATGTCAATAACTTCGTATCCTAAATTTGGAAAAAATTTCAGTGCCGGGTGGGTAACACGTGATACCCGCTCGGTGCATCCGAGCCGTCCATTACATTTTTGGATGGCTCGGATTCGGAGAGAGAGAGTGTTGGGGTGAGAGAAGAGAGAGGATTTCAATTCAAGCCGTTCAAAAGTATATTGGACGGCCCAAATGTGCCAAACAGGTACCACGGCGACGATATAATGATAACACTATACGAATCAGTATGAAATTCAACTATGTTTCATAATCTTTTGCACTAGAATAATGAGAGTGCTAGAGGCCTACTGTACTCTCTTTTTTTCCATCTAGTGTATGGGTTTTATTAGAGGAATCAGTGATGGAAAGAAAAACAGAGGACAAGTACATTTCCTCTGAGCCTTTGACCAGTCCACTAGGAAATTGAATCCCCCACACAGAAACACACACACAAGTCCCTATTACCCAAAAATGTTTCTTCCTATCTCTGGTGGGTTTTAGTTGGTTGGCAGTCTTCGAGGAGCTAGATAACAGTGAAAGAGAGTGCACTTCGCCAGTTACTACTTCCATCAACGTCTCACTCTCTATCAGTGAGTAAAAAATATGCAAAAAGGAAAAAAGCCCCAGACCTAATCTCGCAGTCCACAGACCCATATGCATGATACCCCTCTCTCTCTCTCTCTCATGTCCTTCAGCTGTACATACCACGTGAAGCCATAAGAGCCCGTCAGCTGTTTTTTAAAGTAAAAGTAAGTAAAAGCACCACTCACACCATAAAGCCCCACTGTTTTTAATAGACTTTGGATTCTTCTGCAACATTATTCTCTCTCCTTTTTTTTTTTTTTATGATAACAAGTGTTCAAGCCAACTTCCACGCTCTTCGACTTATCCATTTCCCGATCTAGTCAAAGATAAATTATCCACACCAAGACTAAGATTCGCAAAATATTAATTTCTTACAGCCAAATTCCAATAATCAAATCTGATCAATTGTGTGTAGAACTAACCAACAACCAACCAAACTAAACCCTGCCAGCATCACTCTCTCTTTCTCGAGCTCACACACACACTCTCTCTCTCTCTCTCCCTCCCCTAATACATGATGGCATCTTGTAATGTCCATATGCAACTTCAATGGCATCTCTGACGACACACCAATATATTATTTGACTCATGTCACTACAAAACACCTGCACCCGTTGCAGATATATTGGAGCTCGTACTCTATTAGATGCTGCACAGATAAACATACTACTAACTCACATATGTCCTTCCCTTTTAATACTCATTCATTTCTCTTCTTTACCGTTACCCAAACCCAAAGAATACATCACTCTCTCTCTCTCTCTCTCTCTCTCTCTCTTTCTCTCTGCTACTCTTGGTTTTTCTCGAAATTCTTATAGAGAAGAAGTGCTACGTTTTTTCCTACAATAGTTCATGGGCAAGAAAGGAGGCACCTCTTGGTTGACAGTTGTTAAGAGGGCTTTCAGGTCTCCATCCAAGAACGAGGACAAAAAGAGTAGGAGGAGGAGGGAAGAAAATGAGCAAGAAGAAGAAGAACAGGTAATTAATAAACTAGGCTTTACCAAAACTCCAATCTCTTAGTTTTGACGCTTTTTTTTACATTTTGGAGTGTTTATGATTTTGGATTGATGCAGAAGAGAGAGAAGCGAAGATGGTTGTTCAGGAGAGCTCCCAGTAATACTCATGACCACCAACGTGAAGCAACAAATAACAGTGCTCCACTCATGAATGCACAATGTTTGGCTGCAGACCGAAGGCATGCGATTGCAGTGGCAACAGCCACGGTAGCGGCAGCTGAAGCCGCGGCTGCAACGGCACAGGCGGCTGTTGAGATCATTCGATTGACTACACCTTCTTCTACTTGCCTTAGGGAACACAATGCTGCCATTGTCATCCAGACTTGTTTCAAAGGCTACTTGGTAAGCAACAAAAACCTAAAATACATGCCATTCCTATCTGCTGCATATGTTGGGGTGCTTGTTCCTATGTTATTGAGAAGCCCAAAATCATTTTTAGGCTCCAAAAATTACAAATCCGAAGACATGAAGTTCTACAAAAACTGGATAGAGAGGTATAATGAGCTTCATCACAACATGCAAAGCATCTATGTAGTGGCGGTTTGCTAGATTATGTTTGTTTAGATAGATGAATGAGGCATTTCCATTTGAAAAAGTAATGAAAAGCACTTACTAGTAAATGCCAATAGCCTTGCAGTCCAGCGGCATCACTATCCGTAGGTTGGACCCAAAAGAGTGAGGTCTTGTTCAAGCTGATAAAGCAATGTCAACACTTCCGTTGTAATGTAACATACTAATCAATCTGTAGAACTTCATGTCAAAAACAAAAACAGAAGTTATTGGATTTAAATGGTAACACCATAAGACAGGAAAAAAATCTATCTTTGAAGCAGGAGAAGAATTATTGATGTTTGATACATCATTATCAGCATCTAAAAAGTTCATTTGTTGGTTGAAGGCAAGGAGAGCTCTTCGAGCACTTCAGGGGATTGTGAAGCTCCAAGCTTTAGTGAGAGGACAGAATGTTAGGAGGCAAACAAAGATGACTTTGAAATGCATGCAAGCCCTGTTTCGAGTTCAGGCTCGGGTGCGTGACCACCGTGCGAGGCCCTCCCTCGAAGTGACCAGAAAATCAATGTTTGCAGAAAGCAATAATTTGTGGGAATCTAAATATATGCAAGACGTTCGTGAGAGGAAATCAATCGTATGTTTCTTTTACAAATTGGAGTACTACTTGATGGCTGAAACACTATCTCCTCAATATCCATACATTTAGTCTAATAAGTCATTGCTTGATTCCCATTTTGTATAGCATTCCAGAGCTGGTAGTTACAATGCAGACAATTGGGACGACTGTCCACGCACGCTCGAAGAACTTGATGCTATTTTGCAGACACGAAAGGAGGCGGCCGCTTTGAACCATGAAAAAACCCTGGCACATGCATTTTCTCAGCAGGTATCTCTCTCTGCCCTGTCTCACTCATTTCTTATTCGTTTGGAGTTTCGATCTCATATATCTTTCATGTGTTGACACCCACCCAAATTGAAGATATGGGATTCAGGTAGGAACGCTTCCACCGGAGATGAAAAGGAGATAGACGAAAGAACAAACTGGCTAGACCGGTGGATGGCAACCAAGCAATGGGAGACCGACAGATCTTCCACAGATATGAGAGAAACCACAAAAACTCTTGAAATGGACACATCCAGACCTTACTGTTATTCCACTCATCGTATCAGCACGTCACAATCTCAACATCAGAATCAGAGGCAATCAAGTGTACGCTCTGTTGCTTCTCCTCGCCATAGAGCATCCTACCCTCAACCTCCCTTGACTCCCTCTCCCTCCAAAGTGAGACCACTTCACATGCGTTCAGCAAGCCCCCGATGCCCCAAGGAAGAAAGAAGCTACTCAATGGCTAATACGCCATGCTTAGTATCTCGCCATGGAAGTGAATTAGGTGCTTGGAATTATGCAATGCCCAACTACATGGCTGCTACTGAGTCTGCAAAAGCTCGATTTCGGTCACAAAGCGCAACGAGGCAGAGGCCCTCAACACCGGAGAGGGAACGAAGTGGGTCCGTGAAGAAAAGGTTATCATACCCTGTTCCTGAGCCATACAGCAATGTTGGGATTGGTGGCAGTGGTTTCTGCCAGAACTCAAGAAGTCCTAGCTTCAAGAGTGTTCAAGCAGGATTTTTGGGGGTCGAACATGGGTCCAATCTGTCATCTTGCTACACCGAAAGCGTAGGTGGAGAAATTTCTCCATGTTCAACAACCGATCTAAGGAGGTGGTTCAGATAAGCAGCAAAATAGAAAATGGTAGAGGTATGAATAATTGAGTATGAGACAATGGCAGTTATAAATCTCTTTGTTGTATTTATTTCCTTTTGTGCTAGCAACTAGCAAGTGAGACCTGGATCTATTGACCAAACGAGGAAATAAAATGGATTTTCCAGGTTGATTTCCAAGTCATGTGCTTTCGTCTAATCCGTAATGTTTGTAAGCCTGTTGCAGCCAAACTCATTAGGAAAACCACTACTGTTGCTTGAACATTCAGTTTGAATCTATTGAGGTTTTCGCCAATCACCTCTAATGCACAAACAGGGAGAAACAATAATAAGAAAAACTGGAAAACATACTAGAATTGACTATGAAAGAGAATAAATCTTTGGGAGCCCAACACAACGTAGTAACAAAATGAAGTCATGTCAAAGTAATTGGGGGAGCTAAAAATCTTCAAATTTTTGTTTACCGACACCGATCCCAAGTCCAAGTTAGGATCCAAAAAAAACGTGGCGATAAAATACTTCTGCAAAGCTAACTACTGACCACACGGCCAGGACCCAGAAAAGAAGCGGATAGAAGAGTTCTTCTACAATGCTTGCTACCTAATGACTAGAAGGGCGGTAAGCAAACATGATCCTCATACCATAAATATCTAAATACAAAGACTTTAAACAGATAAATTACAACATATAATACATTCCTTTGAATTCGCAAAAAGAGCATACGCATAACCAGATCTAAAATTATTTTAGGCTAACAAGGGAAAGTAGAAAGTTGCAGCTTTCAAAAACACATGCATAACAAGATCGAATAATTGTTTTAGGAAAATGCTAAACAAATGATGAGTAAACCCCAAGAGTTCACTACCCAAAAGACTAAAAAGTAGATCATCTATGTTTGGATTGAGATTTGAAATTTTTTTTGAAAAATAGTAGGGGTAATAAGTGGAGAGAGATAGAGAGAGAAATGTTAGAAATAGGGGGAATCTAAGGGAAACTTTTTAAAAAATGCTTTTTAAGTTGTGAAGAGAACAAAAGTCTGAGTGTTAAACAAGATAACAATAAACGAAGCAGGGAGAAATGTGAAGCCATATCTGCATAAATAAATACACATAAATGAAAGCAAATAAGGGTTAATCCGCACAACATGAATACCTCAAGCTTCTTAACCTCCATTTACATCTAGCCAAAAGGAAAGAGTGTCCTCCGAGACCGTAATGACATGAATGCAATAAGCTATTGTTGGCAATCATAAGTAACCACCACCATTCGGAAGCACTTCTCCACTCTTTCCACCATTCTCCTTCTCCTTGTCTGTTGTCATTCCTCTCCACTAATTTCAAAATCACTGTACCTTCACGAAACTCGACTTTAAACCACAAGAAACTATGACAACCTCCATTGTTTTGATTGAAAAGTTTGATCCTTTACAATCAGTTGGACAACACCGAACAAAAATATCTTCCATTAAAGCACAATAAAATATTTGATTACATCAAAACTAACACCACCAGATAAAGTATTGGATTATATAAAACCAAACAAAAAAACCACAGTAAACATCAAAATGGGAAAACAAATAAGCACAAAAGAAGATCTTCCATCAAAATGCAAGGCACGACAACTGGCAACCGTATCCCAATATTAAGGTAAAATACTAAAATTGGTAATAAAAAAAAATTTAAGATATACATATACATTTTTTTATTTATTATTTATATAGAATAAATATCTCGTAGACCGAACCGTGAGTCAAGATTTTTTAATTTTCAATCAGTGTCCGGACCATTAATCCACGGATAAAATCCAAAAGATACAGATCGGTTCGGTCCGGACCGGTTTCATGGTTCACCTAATTTTTTGCACAACCTTAGTTGACCCCAATGAAGAGACAGCAAGGGTGAAACTACGGAGAGCATGACAACAACCGTGTTGAAAACTTGAAACAACAAGCAAAGAAAAGGAGAAATGGTGGGAAGAGCAGAGAAATTCATCCGTTGATAAAATCCTTTCACTCATCAAACTGAAGGTGGCTTGATGTCTAGTAGGAGTACGAACTTCGAACAGTACATATCTTTCGAGAGTCCATCATGGGCCAACACCTCGTCACCAAATCTCCAAAATTTATAGCCGTGAAACTGAATCAAAATGGACATGAAAAGTAACATTATTGCTCAATCACATGTGCTTGTGCAAGAACTTGGGGAAACAAGAGACTAATGACAATTAGAAACTGTTAATTTAGAACATGACACAAATTGCAACATCTAGTAATTGCTTGAACACGTGGTCCGAACCTATGGAGGCTTTTCCCAATATCTAACGCAGTAATTCTTTCCTTAAATTCCGTATAGTTCGCATACCACGATGAACACTAATGAGAAAACAAGATACATACTTCAAGGAGTGACTAGGCAAGACATTATGTTGTGAAAATGAACTCATGTAGAATAAATTGGTCGAGCTAAAGCAAGTCAAAAGGCTTTTCAAACTTTGTTTCATGTTTTCTTCGTATCAGAGTAAGGAACCAGATAAGAAGTTTCAAAAGAAAAGTACCACTACCGTGTTAACAAAAAAAGGGGCAGGCCAAACCTGAGATTTAAGGGGCTCTGTCCACAGATTTTATTGCTAGAGTACTTCACGAAGAAGACATGCATAACCAGAAAGTATGTAGATAAGCGTAATTAGCAGAAATCAACGTGAAGAGAGAAAGAGAGAGATGATTCAGGATAGTTACCTATAGTCGGAGTCGGAATCAAAAGAGAGAGCCGATCGAGCAGAGGTTGACGCCGGAGATGAACGGGGGCGGGTGTTTTAGGGTCATGAAATGGAAGATGAGTAGGAATTTAAAGATGGGGCGGCTGGCTGGCTCGTAAGGATTTAGGAATTCGCGAATTAGCGGGTGGACACGGAAAGGACTAGACGAAGCACCGCCCCTGGGAGATGGAGATCCTTATCTACTTCAAAGTCACGTGATGAGGAGCATGTTGGGTTTGCCCTGTTTCGCTATAAAGGTTTTAAAAAAAAATAACTATAGTTATTTGTAATTTTCAAACTTAAAAATAATATAGTTATGAAAATAAATTTTTAATTTTTTTTGTATCGTTCAAAAGATTTCGATGAGATCTATCAACCAAAATTCATATTGTACAAAAATTATTTTAGTAAATTTATTTTTAAGCTTGAAAATTACAAATACAATAAGTACTTATTTTTTAAAAACCTCTAGTGAAAAGTGTTTACGTTCTTGGGTTAGGTTAATAGACTGAGGAAAGAGAATAACTTTTTTTGCGGCTGTTCCATGAAGAGTTATTTACAGCACCCAATCTCCGCCGTCAAAAAGTGTTTTGAACGGTTCAGATATTAATGAAACTTTTCCGAAGAAGAGTTAAACTTTTCCCCGGAAAAAGTTATTCGGACCATCCAAAAAACTTTTAAACGGTCACGATTGGTTGCTGTTGTAAGCTCCAAAAAGCCGAGCTTTTTGTGTTGGCAATTCCATTGACAAAACACATAGTTTCATGTATCCCGTTATTGAGTTGTAATTTATTTTATTTCTCTTTTGAGAGAGTCTGTTTAGTTTGTGGAAAGGAATCAATTTGATTTGTATTGCGTTTGAGTGCGGTAGACATTAGTCAAGCAATTTTTTGGTTTAGGAAGGAGATATGGAGAGATTATGATTTAGAAAGAAACATGGACAGATTGTGATTTGGAAAGACTAAAATCATGGAGAAAAGGAAAGTGAGAGTAAGGAAATAAAATAATTGAAGATGTACATTTCGCTCAAGCAAAATCTAAAAGGCAGGGATTTTGCTCAAACAAAATATTTCCAGCATCTCTATAAATACACATAAGTTAGTTCTTGAATATTAGAGGCGTCGTTTTCCCTCTCCCTATGGTGAAAAAGACCTAGAAACATGTCTAGGGTTATTAGAGAGTGTTTTTTCAATTGTCCTTGGAGTACAGATACGATTTATGTATTATTGAGCATTAATATATCTCCAAGAGTTATTTCATCAACAACTACAAGTTTCAGAGAAGCCTAAGGAGGATTTTTAGGCAGTACAAAGTCCTTCGTGGATTCCGGAATGCAAACGGAAGGCTTGTGGATTCAAGGCAGTGGCGGTCAAAGCACTGGATGTGGTGAACGAAGATTCGGCAAGTAGAATTTAGGGCGATTGGTGAGGATTCATAATCGTTGGTAAGTTTGCTTGTAACTACACATTGTATGTAGTGTTTTTGATTCATTCCCGTAGTTTTTTCTGTTTAGGATTTTTCACGTATATCTGGTATTCTTATGTTTATTGCTTTCCAATAATTGATTGGGTTGATATATCATTTGTTGGTGATATTGAAAAAGTTCGAAAAATAGCAAATCTTTATATACCCAGACGAGCTAGGGTTTTTCAGCTGTTGCAAAACACTTGTTTTCGGCTACACCGTAAATAAGTATCTCTCTTTTGGAAGATGAGTAGTTTTTGATTTGGGTTGGCCTGGAGTTGGAGTTTCCAATGTTAGCCATTGGGTCAAGGGAAAAGAAAAAACTTTCTGCAATATGAACTCTTTTCTTCTATCAAATACTGTAGTCTCCGTCCCAGTTTGTTGCATCTGCTTCCTTTTTGACATGTCACGAAAATTGCTTATATCTCATAATTTATAATATTTTTTTTACGATTTTAAAAACTTTATTTAATAAAATTAATTGAGATCTATCAAACAAGATCCATATTAAATATATAAAACATTCTACTGTATATAATAAAATATAGATAATTTTTTGAAACGTCCAAAAAAAACAGACATAAAAAAATGGGACGGAGGCTTTGAAGTGCAATTAAGGGCAAGAAAATATATTTTTTCCTTTTCAAGTTTATTAAAGGTAATGTATTTTGAAAGAATAACTTTTCTCGTAAAACATAAAATAAGTACTCATATTTATATAAAATAAAAATCTTAACGGAACGGGACCTGACGTGACATGACACAAAGTGTATAGTAGAAACTCTTAAAGCTCCATTTCAGAAATCTTCTTAAAAAAATAAGCAGCGTACTTCACATTTTCAAACTCAAAAATAATATAAATGAAAAATAAATTTTCAATGTTTTTTACATCGTATAAAAGATATCGAGATCTTTCAAACAAGATCCATATTGCATATTTTTAAATTTCAATAAGTCCATAATTTTTGAGTTTGAAATTATCTTCTTAAAAAATAAGGATTTTTTTTTCGTTTCCGAAACGGAGCCTAAATGGTACAACTTGGGTGGCGCATTTTGTTCTTCATCACTCCCAATGTTATGTACACCAATTTTTCTTTGAAAAAGGAAAAATACTTCACGAGTTAAATGCTGCTGCTGCGTGTTGATGACCGGTCAGTGTCGTAGATGGCCACGGTCTATTTCACAGCACAGTGACGAATTTAATAGCACTACTAGCCAATTTCATAACTACCCACTCAAACCACTTGCAAGATTATACGAGGGCTACCCAATTTTATGCTTTGTTTGGAATCTAAGGAAAGAAAAACAAAACAAATTTTCCTCTTCATTGTTTGGTTCGGCGAGACAAAAAAGAAGAAAATAACTTTATGTCTTGGGAATAGTAGACTTTTCCTTCTATTTCCTCTTTCTTTCCTCCCATTTTCCCTATCTTCCAAACACAGCAGAAGGATCTTATATTATGGCTACTTGTTCTTCCATGTCCCCCTACCATGCAGACAGTCTTATGTCATATATGCACAACCAGGTAGCTAAATAATGAAAAGCAATATCCACAGCATCTCTTCAGGTAGCAAATGAACCAAATAAACCAGAAATCTAAGGGAACATTTGTTTGTGGAATTGAAGAAAGAAAAAAAAACTGGAGCTGAGCTCAACTATAGTGCTTGTCATTAGTGAAAATGCAGCAGCCCATGGCCGGCATCTTCACACGAGCTTTTGCTGCAACTGCTGGTGGTGGAGCTGTTGCTATAGCAGTGAGGAGAAGGTACGTTATATGCCTCCTTTGAAGTAGTACTAGCAATGCCGAGACACAAGGCCTCGCCCAATGGTCCCCCCGGAGGTGAACCCATCCACGAAACAGGATCAAGCCATTGCGATTTGAAACACCCACCACCCCTTTCACTTTCTGGATCCATCATCCCAAGACCCAAATGAGCATTTCGACTTTCTTCATCAATTCCATCGTTGCGGGACATTGAGAGACTGAGGCCGGATGATAACGGCAGCTTCCCCTTGGAAGAAACAGAGAACTTGTTGCTTATTCCATCCATTGCCTCCCTCTCTTCCGATGACCAAGCATCGATGAAACGCCTAGTCGTCTGAGTTTGGTCAGTATTAAAACCTCCTTGTAGACAGGCCATTTTGCGCTGCTGATGATTTTTTGATCTTTGGCCATCGTCCAAGTCAAAATACGAGTTCAAGTTCGTGTTAATTGATTGTTGTTGTTCATCATAATGTTGTTGAAAAACAGACCAATTCCTGTAATTCTCCTCATTGTACCTCTTCAATCCTTCTCTTGAGGATGATTGTATCAACTGCTGCTGCCATTGCTGGTCCAAAGTGGACCCGGGTACGGAGTCCCCTTTCATGAGCCACTCTGTGCACCTTCATGGATCACAAATGCCATAAATCAAAATCACACACACACACACTTAAAAGGAAAAAAAAAATACACCCATGAACCATTAAACAAACCAATGTGGTCCCTGTGTCATGTCATTTTCTAGGAGAAATTTTTCAGTTCCTGGTGAGTACCCGCTTGGCACATTCGGGCCATCCAATACACTTTTAGACGATTCAGATTGAAACTCTATCTCCTCTCACCCCAACACTTTCTCTCTCTTTTTTCTCTCTCTCCAAATTCGAGCCGTCCAAAAACGCAATGGACAACTCGGATGCGCCGAGCGGGCACCACGTGGTACCCACCCGGCACTGAAAATTTTTCCCATATTCTTGTAGCTAAACGACTCTCATTCAATAACAAGCTACCTCCATTTACCAAATGTGACAACAAATTTGTTGGCTTGTATGGGACCAGCAGTAAATGCACATCACGTATAAGGATAAGAACAAGGAAAGAGTAAATAACATCAGATAAGGAGTAAAGGACTATCAGATAAGAGTATTTACAGCTTGGGTTCAATAATATATGATTCAATATAGAAAACTGGTGTCCCTAAACATACCTGGGCTGGGCATATGTTGGGCCAGACACCATGGTTGGAATGTGGAAGGTGGGCTTCTGGGCAGTGGTGTTAGCAAGTGATCCGTGGGTGTTCAAGTTGTTGTTTGTGATGTTGGTTTTGGAGCTGGTGGTGGTGGTGGTGGTGTGGGAGTGGGTATTGTTGTGGGACTGGGAAGGTAATTCCACAGGCTTTCTTGAACGGGGTTTGGTTTTGTGGCAGTGCCGCTCGCAGTACTTCTGGTTTGGAGCCACGTCTCTCGTGCACCGCCACTTCTTCCCATCTGTCCTTCGACACCTCCATGGCTCTGGATCCGAGTTTCTCGAGAAACCAGACACTGGAAAGACATTACTGTAACATCATATCACACTTTTCTAACCACTAAAGCAAAAAATAATAATAATAAAATTCAAGACAAACATCAAAATAAAAAAGTCTACAAACACAAATTCAGACACTAACTTTTTCGGAAGCTGTTCGATCCATATGTATCGAACAACCGACGGAGTTGTGTCCGGAGTTTTGAGTGTTAAAGTTGAGTTGCTCAGAACAGAAACCCAATAAAGTAAAAGTGGTTAAAATTTATGGGGTTTTGGGAAAAAGTTGGAAATTTGTTAGAGCTGGTAACAAACCCTTTGAGGGGTGAGACAGGAAAATTTCCTTTGGACCAAAGAGAAGATGGGTGAGAGAGATGGGTGAAGTTAAAGAAGAAGCACACACCAATGGGTCAAAAAGCAAGAGGTAAAATAGACAACAGAAACAAGGTAATAATAGATTGAGTGTTTGAACAAAAAAAAGCCAAAAAGAAAAAAGAAAAGAAAAGAGATGAAGAGCTAATTACTAATACAGTACATTGAGGAGCAGAAGAAAGTGGAGATGGGGGTTTGGGAGTGGGAATGAGGAGCTGTGGAGGAACAGGTAAAGAAGCCATCATGTACTTGTAGATGGTGGTCTGCCTCACAAGCTCTTGCCACTGAGTCTCTGTAAAAGTAACTTTTGCAGCAGCTGCTGCCATGTCCCCTCCTGCAACCAAATACCCACCAATCCTTCAAAAATACTTAATACTGAGTACTTCAATCTCTATCCTCTAATCTTGAAATGAACAAACAGTAGATAAAAATAAGTATTTGACATTCGGAGAGAGAGAGAGAGATAGAGGGAGCTTGACCTGAGGATTTGAAAGAAGAACTAGAAGAACCGAAAACATCGTAGGAATCGGTAAAGCATGGAACCTGGTTGCAATAAATGGGACCACCAGCACCAGCACCACCACCATCAACACCAGCACCAACAACCCCCATACTCTGAGAATAATGAGGCATCATCATCCTCATACCGGTACTAGGGAACGGTTCGGTGCTTTGCGTCCTTAAACCCAACCCAACATCGCACTGTTTTGCTGCTGCTTTGGCTTTCTCCGTACCATCTGCGACAACACTCCTATTTCCGTTCCCCATCTTCACAACCACAGCAAGCAAGTACTTAATCACTGCTTTCAACTTTCAACCATTCACAAGGAAATCAGATGTTTCGAAATACAAACAAGTAGAACACACAAAGCCCAGATGATTGTTTGAGTCTACTACAGAAGGGTTTATTTTATTTGGTTTGGGGATTTTACGGTGCCGCCATTTTCAGCCAAAATTGGGGTTTGGGTATTGCTTCCTATGCTCCCAACATTCGCACCTCTTCCGGAATACAGACAAAACTCATAAAAGCTGGTCCCCTCCTTTCCTTTCTCTTTCCACACAAGCGCACACACTCTCTCTCTCTCTCTCTCCAAATGTCTTTATGGCCGGTCAAATGTTACTCCATCTTTTAGGCTTTGTTTGGAGCTTCAAAAAGGAACGAAAGAGATGAAAAAGAAGTGAGGCCATGTTTGATAAATGTTTTGATCAGATTGAATCAGTAAGGAGATAAGATTAGTAATACTAAGTGTAATTTCAAGTGAGTGTTTGATTGTGTAAAGATTAAATCATGAGATTGTGATTACCAATCACAATCTCTTGTTTGATTGGAGTAAGATGGGATAGGATTACAAATTGTATTTCCAAATATACCCATGGATGAAAACATGATCTATTGAATTGCATGGAAAAACAAACAAACGATGCATTTTTCAATCATTTTCGAACAATTTGCATTTTTTTTAATCCAATCAATTTCCAAATACTTATTTGGATAACTATCCTTACATCATAGTGAATTTATTTGGAATAAAGCAAGCATATATTTTTTATTCATGTACCATAAAAGAAGGGAAACGGAAAAAAAAAAACAGATAACATCTTATTATACTTTCAAATAAATATAATTATTTATTTGAGTTACATTACGTAGGCGACAAAAGTCTATAAGTAGCAATTTATTCTTTCAAATTTTTTTCTTCTTGACCTACTCACGCCCAAAGCAAAAGCATCAATCCTTGAAATATGAAAATTGCATGTTCCTCATGTTCCTTACTTGTGGAACAACCTAAATAAATGAGAAAAAAGAAGAGATATTTACGAAGATTAATTTTAAGTTTGCACAAAATTAAAATACATTAATTACGACTTACTTGCTTTTATTCAAAATGGCCGAAGTTCAGCCAAGCAAAATCTGTCTTAACAGATAGGTGTCGATACCCGTGCAAAATGGTATTGATACCAATCACCTTAAATCACCCCGTAGTTGTCCAAGCCACTGGGTATCGATACCCTTTTGTATAGGTATCGATACCAATGTCTTCCAGGCAAATTTTTGACAGTTTTCAATTTTTCATTTATGAAAAGTTTCCATTAGTAGTATGTTTTTGGGATATTTTGTAGAGAAAGAAGCAAATGTGTATATATAGCTCTCTCCCTCATAAATGTCTAGGATGACCATTAGTTAGCTTTAGGACTAAAGTTTCTTTCTTACTTTCTAGGTTTTTCATTTTGTGTTCTTAGTCTTTCAAGCTTTCAATCTTCAAGAACTCAAGTAAGTTTAAGTGTTGTGATGCTTTTTCATGCATTAAAATTGTAGCTACTTGTTAGATCTTCTATAAAATCAAGTTTATTTTCGTTTCCTACGGTTAAATATCATGTCTCGTTTTTCTATTATGTTTTGTTCTTTAAGTATGATTGAGTAGTCTTTTGGCTAAGCCTTGGGCTAATCTATCCCAATGATTTAGGTTGTTATTTGTTCTCGAACCTTGGGCTTAAAGCATGATTTTTCATAATTGGATTAACCTAGCCATTTTTTGTCTAAGTTAGGGGTGTTAACTTCTTAACATGTCGTTTAGTTAAACGTTCTAGGCACGCGGTATACCTAGAGCTCATGGCCTCCTACGTGTTTGATTCATTAGTAAAACAAGTTGATTTAATTCTGATAAATCACATCTTTTGATAAATGTAATCTTCAAAGCTAAATCTTTCGAGTGTGAGCGCGCGGTCGTGACTCTCACTTGAGTTATATTCGAGAATTGATAATGGCCTTAGTCACGGGATGGATGATCCTTAGACTTGCCTCTTTTAGTTCATTGAACTCATTTTTAGTCTTTTCGCCTTAGTATTTTCATTTTCAAGGCAAAATCGATAGTTGGCCGAATAAACGCCACAATCCTTACATAAAACCTACAATTCGAACAAGCTATTACTGATTCGCTGTGGTACGATCTCGGACTTACCGGTTTATTATGCTCTCAATGATTTAGCCCTACGCGTGGGGTTTTCAACCTTATTTGAAAGCAAGATTATTGGCTAAGCAACGGGTTTGACACCTTCAAGCAATTCAACAAGATCCCAAACATCATTATCACTCATTGACGTTAACTCATCTAATATGACATTCATCCATTTTAGGGAGTTAACACTTTGTTTGGCTTGACTGAAAGATGTGGGGTCATCTTCCAATTCCTATATCAAACTCATGTTCTTTGAGATAAACGATATAATCACTTGAAATCGCTGATCTCTTCTCCTATTGGATCTCCTTGGCACCTCCAATTGAGTTTGTTGGGGCTTTTCCGTATTAGTAGGAGACAACTCAGGAAGAGTTTAGTGGTTTGCACCCGCATCCTATACTAAGACAGGTGTGACCACATCGTCAGTCTCAACATGAATCATAGGAATCTCAATATGTTCCTCCTCAAATTCAAAATTCTTGGGTTGTGCACTCCTACTACTTTCAACATTCTCAATAAATTTGGCATTATTCGTCTCAATTATGGTATTTATGGAAGGACAATAAAACTTGAAATCCCCTTGACCTTTCTAAGTATCCAATAAAATAACAACTAGCAGTTCTTGAGTCCAATTTTCTTCCGTTAGGCCTATAAGGCCTAGCCTCAGTTGGACAACCCCAGACATGGAAATGCCTAAGAGTAAGTTTCTTTCCAGTCCACAATTTGTACAGAGTTTTAACTACTGCTTTACTGGACACTCAATTAAGGATAAAAACTGCAGTATTTGAGGCTTCTCCCTACAGGGAATCTAGTAAAGAAGAATTAGACGTTATACTTCTAACCATATCCTTAAGTGTTCGATTTCCTCTCTTAGATACACCATTTTGATGTGGTGTCCCTAGCATGGTATATTGAGGTACGATTCCACATTCTTCCAAGTATCTTGCAAAAGGCCATGAACGTTGTTCACCTGATCCATCGTATCTATCGTAGTATTCACCACCACGATCAGATCTAACGCCCTTAATTTTCTTATTAAGTTGATTTTCAACTTCTGCTTTATAGGCCTTAAATACGTCTAATGCCTGTGATTTTTCATGTATCAATTATAGATACCCATAATGAGAATAGTCATCTATAAAAGTGAAAAAATATCGTTGACCATTCCAAGAAGCCGTATGGAATGGACCACAGATATCGGTATGTATCACTTCTAAAACATCTAAACTCCTTTTGGCACCAAATTTCCTTATGTTTGTTTGCTTCCCCTTTATACAATCAACATAGATTTTAAAATTTGAAAAATCAAAGGGATCAAGAATTCCACTTGACACAAGCCTTTCAATTCTCTCTCTCGAGATATGTCCCAAACGCTTGTGCCACAATACAAAGGAGTTCTCATTAAGTAATTTTAGCTTCGTACGATATTTGTCAACATGCAAAGTTTCATTTAACTTTAAGTGAGAGGCATCTAAGTCTAACTTGTGTAGACTATCAACTAGAGATCCAATACCAATAATATTTGAATTTTGGAAAAGACTGAAACCTCTGTTTCCAAATGAACAAGTATAACCGAATTTGTCCAAACAGGAAACAGAAATCAAATTCCGTTTAAATGATGACACATAAACAGTCTCATCCAAATCCAAATAAAAAAAAGATTATAATTTAAGTCTATAGACTCCAATTGCCTCAACACGAACTTTATTGCCGTCTCTCATATAAATGAACCTTTCGGCATCATTGAGTGTTTGACTCTTTGACTTGCATAGGCACACTTATGTGGATAGTTGCACCCGTATCTATTCACCAAGTGTTGGGTGGTACTTCAGCTAAATTAAATTCACAGCAAACAAAACTGAATTGATTACCTTTCTTTGTGAGCCACTTGTGATGTAAAGACCTATAAATTATTTTATTTTTTCTTTAATCGTAATATGTGGAAGATTTTATTTTGGTATGGCGATGATGTTTGAAGGTGTTGGTAGCAAGTGGGGTTCGATTTGATGACCGTTGGTAAAATTTCATTTTTCTCTAATCAATACCGGTACTGCATTTTGCCCAGTACCAGTACCCGTTGTCCAGAAGTTGGGTTGTTTTGGCACTTTGGGGTTCCAGTATCGGTACTGGGAATCGCCCAGTACCGGTACCTGCTGTCGATTTTCTGAAATTTCAATACACATTTCAGACTTCTATAAATATCCCCCTTTTTCCATTTTTCACACCAAAACCCACGAAATAACTCTAGAAACACCCCCTCTCACCTACCTCACTACAATCTCACTCAAATCCTTTGATTTCTACCTCAAATCTTCAAGATCCAAGAGATTCCTACCTCAAATTCACTTGATTCTTGCATTTGGTGAATAAGGGGTAAGTTTTGTATTTTTGTTTTCATTCTTTGGCTCTCAATCACGCTTTTCTCTCTCTCCTCTCAATCACTTATTGATCTATACTTGTTTATCTTGTTTTTGGGTTATATCAATTCTAGATCTTGTAGCAAAACTTGGGCGGAGCTTGTTTTTGGTGGATTCAAGCTTTTAGCTCTTGGTAGACTTAGGGTTTTGCTCAAAACCCACTTTGATAGAGATTTCTCTCTTTCTTTATATGTTATGTGGTAATTACGTGTGATATTAGTGATTGATTATTATACATGGTTCAGGTGGAACACCTAATGGCTTGAGGATTGTATATCTTTATGAAAGTTGTATTGTTGCCTTGATTGTTATAACCCATGAGGTATTTTGTGGCGTGTTTGTTTATGTTGGAATGTGTGGAGTTTCCCGTAACGCAAGGGGTGGAAATACGGAATCGCAAGGGGTGGAGTTTACTGTAACGCAAGGAGTGGAAATGTAGAATCGCAAGGGGTGAAAATTTGGTGGAAGGAGTGTGTATGCATATGCGTGTGAGAGTGTTTTAATACTAATAAATGGTGTTAGTACGTGTAGTTATTGGATTTATCATTGTGTGCTTATTCCTTGTACTCTAATGATTTAGAATCATTAATAGTTCACTTCTTGCAACAAGGACTTGCCATTTAGCTTGATTCACTGTGTCCATGTTTGTCATCTCATTACATATAGATTTCGTAGAGATTTTCCTATTGGGTTAGTATAACTCAACCCAATCTTTCTTTTCAAGTTCAAATACTGGACAATAACTTACTTGTATCGTGTGCCTGGAAGTGAAATACTTTTTGGAAGCTAACTATACTTGGTTACTTAATCATCTTTGTAACTAATTTTCTTTTGATAAAGAAGGGTTTGTAACTATTCATTCATGAATTTTCTTTTGACTAAACCGTTGTAAGTTATCAACTTGTTCGTATTCGTACTTAAGTCTATTTTGGGGCCAGTTGCCAATATTGTAAAATTCTTAACTTGGGGACTTTTTTGTAAATTAAACAGGTGGGAATTCTTTTAGGTATTATTTATCTTATGCAATGATCTTTTATCGAAAAGGTTGATTATTTATGTTAAAAATCGAGGGCGGAACATGTGATATTTGGGACAATTCTTCTTTACATGACCAACAGTCCTTTTGCAAAAGAAACAGGGAACACCTTTATGCTGAATCTGTTGCACAGTTGTTTGTGAAGTCCCAGTATCTGCCGTTCCCTTAACCTTAGGGTTTATGTTTCTTTTCTTAGTGCCCAAATAACCATGAGAATGAATTGTAACATGCTCTTTCCATTTTTTAAAATTGAAACCCATAAGAACTGGAATGTTGTTCAAATTGGCAGATATAGAAGATGCATTCACTATAACATCATAAAAGAAAAGCTCACAATTTACAAATATCTAGCTACTTTAGTGCAATGATAAACATAAGAAAACTTGATTATAATTATCACGCAAAACTTGGTCTAATTGTAGGGGCAAACAATTAAACAAATAAAATAAAATTTGATATTTGTGTCTTCAATGGTGGGCCCTTTTGAGAAACCTAACGCATCATCATAACCAAGTCTTTGGACAATAATTACAACATGCAAGTGGTCTTCTCACCAATAAGGCTAATTAACATGAACAATATAAAATAGGCCTGACCAATCAAAAGCCTTCCTTTGGGTTGACTATTAAATGCATATGCAAATTCTAGAACTATATTATTCAAAAAATCAACTACCTTATACCGTTTAAAATCCGGTAAGATAATAACCTTCCTTTAGGCTGATCACTATCCGCATGGATCTAAATGTAACTTTATGCATCTCAAAAACTTTTACCTTCAAACCCAAAAAAATCACCATGAGAGACCACTTAGGCGATCGGTACCACGTTGATTTTTCCCAAGCATCCAGTATGAATTGAATTTATGCCCCAATTAATTCTTTATTCAAACAAGCAAATACCAAAAAAACCATTAACCCATCACAGTAACGAAACTGAGCCGCATGACCAAGAGACAAAATTGATTCTCGGCTCTTGCATCACGTTGCAAGCAATTAGGATTTTATCTGTTTTGTTTTGTTTTTTATTAAAACAAAAACAATCTAGATTCTTGAATCTCACATGCCCATAAAAATCAAACAGCATCCATTGATTGCAATTACGAACATGTAGAAATCTAGCATATAAAACTATTAAATAAATCACCTACTCAGAATTGCAACTTTACGAAATAGTTGTGAAATCGTATCTTCTATGTATTAACATGTAGAGACTTTTAAATTTCTAATTAACGAGAATGATTTATAAATGCCAAATTGGGAAAATATGAGTAATGTGGTGATTGTTTGGATTGGGATTTAAAGTGATAGAATGAAAACTAGAGGGAGTAAATGTGTGGTTTGTTTTGTGGTGGTGGTGGTGGTGTGTGTGTGTGTGTGTGTGTGTAGGAGATAGAAGTATCTCTTTGTATCTTTCTCTCTCTACCATCTCTTTCTCTCTCTTGCTCTTTCACTCAAAACTCCACCAAAAACCTCAAGAATCCATCTTCATTTCACCTCTAGAACGCAACCCCGGGCTCGTATCGCGTTGGGTGGAACTCAGAGAGAAGATCTCAGTTGATTTCAAGAAGCTTGGAGCTAGGGCTTATTCGAATCTCTTGGGTTTCGCTTTTTGGCTCAAGGTAGGGACTTCTTCTCCTTCTCTATGTGTCAATATGTTGATTTGGGTGTGGAAATTGAGTTTGGATCATCCTCCTTCGTGTCCTTGAAGTCTGTCAAAAAAAGTCTGTCAAAAAAAGTCTGTCAAAAATATGTAGGAATCGTCCAAAATCGCCTGGGGATCGATCTCCATGCAAGGGGGGATTGATCCCTCACAAATCTGGAATTTTGCCCTTTGGGGATTGATCCCAATTGGAGGAGGGATTGATCCCTCCCCTCTTTGGACAACTTTGTGCTGTTTTGAGTTCTCTCAATCGTATTGAACCCCGATCACTTTTAATCCCTTTTGGACACCTCCTAACCTATTTCAAGCATGCTTACTTGAATTCCTTGGGTTAATCTAAGTTATCCTTATTACGTTGGTCTTCCGTTAGTAAGGAAAGAATAGGAATTTTACTTGATTAAAGCTATGTCAAAATGCGTCTTATAGATTGGTTGATTACTTGGGAATGATTGTGGCATGGTTGTAATATTGTTGGCATAACGTATGATGACACGTATGAAAAGGTGAACAAGGGAAAGTCGTAGTATGCGTATTGGTTAATTTGGTAAGTGTGTGAGTTGGTGATTGGAGTAGGGAGTCCAATAATGCAAGGGGTTGTAATACAAAGACTCAAATGGGTCTCGTAATGCAAGAGGTGGTAATACGGTGATCCAAGTTGTTCGGGTTTACTGTAACGCAAAGGGTGGTAACACGATAACTCTTGAGGTGTTATTCTGTAGCGCAAGGGGTGGAAATACAGTCGAAGGAGACTTGTGATAAGAGCGTTGTGTCATGGATGTCGGAGTTACTTGTTGTCTTATGAACTATATGCTTAGTTGAGATTGTGGCATATCATTGATTGAAACGTAAGGAATGTTGACATGCTTGTTGCGTAGTGAACATCTTATCAACTTGTCATCTTGGACATTACATGACTTTGTAGAACGTACCATCCATGCTATCATAAAAAGAGTTATGAGTTGGTTGTGTTTCCATCGAATGAACCATATTCTCCATGCATTTTGTTCTGTTGCACTTGTCTTCATATTAGCATAGAGAATTGGTAGAAATTTTTTCTACTGGGCTAGTGTAACTCAACCCTTTATTATTTTTAGGTTCGATGCTGAGAAATAGTTGCATGCATTATGTGCTTGGATGAGGAAGAACATCTTTTGGAAGCTAACTTGGATAGTGATTTGCCATCTTTGTAATAACTTGATTTGACAGAGATGTATTTGTAACTATTCTTTCCAAACCACTTTTGAATGAAGTATCTGTAATCAATAAACTTATTCGTACTTGTACTGAAGTATTTTGGGGCTAGAGTGCCATTGATGTAATTTCTCTAAAATTGGGAACTCGGCTTGTAAGTTAAACAGGTGAGAATTCTCTTTTGGGTACTCTCTCTCTCTCTCTCTCTCTCTCTCTCTCTCTAATATATATATATATATATATATATATATATATATATATATTGTGATGATCTGATTCTTATATTGAAATTGATTATTTTTTTATGTTGAAAATCAAGAGCGTGACATAACATATCGTCAATGCCTGTATTAACTTGTTAATTGAACCGAAGAGAAAACTTCATATTTTCCTCAATAATCTGACAAGAGGCTCTGATACCACTTGTAGGATTTCGTAAGAAACCCTAAACCCCATGAACTCATGTCAAACCATTGAAGAAAATAATACCGGATGCGTACATGTCGTCATGAAGGATGAAAACCTTATTGTGTGGTTATTCGTCTTCCGCCTCCAAAACCCTTCTCTTGATCTTGACCTTAGTCTCACAAACGATGGGATGGTGTGAGAAAAGATGCTAGGGTTGGAGTGGGGACCTTGACCACCTATTTATAAGTCCTGGTTCTATCATAACCCATCAAAATAGATTGAACCATATTGGACCTTTTAATTGGTCTCTACGTATACCACCTAATACACGTGATATGACCCAAATACGTGTTAATAGAGTCGTGTCTATTACCTGATCACATTAAACGATCACAACTTAATGGGTAATACTGACATCACTCAAGTCTTATTCGACAACATACAATGTTTAATTTTTATGATCTATGTGGGCCCACCAATAGAAAATTGCTAACATGCACCCCTAGGAGCCTCCCAAATAATATTTAACAAAAGAGATTAAATTATTTACACTGCCAGTGTAAACATTTGTTTTCTCTAAATCAATTATATTGTGTTACGTCGCAATGTTCTTTGGGACTACTGTTTTGATTGTGTGACGCATTGTAATTAATTTGAAGAAAACAAATGTTTACACAGCCGATATATATAATTTATTCTCCATACAGAAAGGCAAAAGCAAGATGTGAACGCCCCCGACAAATAGCCATACTTGCACACCCATAGAGGAGGATAAGCTCAAAGGGTGAGAGACCATGTACTCCAATTGATTTTGAAGTTGGGGTGCGGCCGTGGGGGTACCACCATTAGGAAGGGTAGGGTCCTTTACTTTCAAGCTACACTCCACTGTGTTGTCCCCACCTACGTATATATACCTTAGTTTGCAAATCTCACCCGTAAAAGTAAGGCTACTTTTGTGGACATACACACTAAAAAACAATTGGAAGATGGCCAGGCTGTACGCTAACTCGTTACTGACTCAGTCAAGAATCAAGATGTCATTATAAGCAGGAATAATGTGGTTTTCCATATGCATGTTCTTGTGTTAAAACTATTGTGATTTTGATTACATGCATTGATTTACTACCTGTTAAATTACTAGTAATAGCTTAATGTTTGTAGGTCTAAAGTTGGATGACAATTAATGATACTCTAGCTAGCTAGCTAAGAAGAATCATTTTAATTAATAAGAAGATTTCTTTATCATTAATTTGGCTCCAACTCCAACTGATCGCTTTACTTAGCTTACAATATTATGCCTCACTGACAGCCAAGCGTTATTAGATTATATGTACTAATAAACCTTTTTATGATCATAGTATCGTGATAATGATGGCTGGTCTCTTTAAAATTCCCAAATTCGAGTCAATTTACTCCAAGACAAAATATCAAGTATCGGCATTCCAGATGATACAACAATAAAAACAGAGCACACATCTGCTTAATTCACTATGGGGGAAAGCTATTATGCAATGCAGTTTAGAAGATTCAAAACCAGCTACGTCGATGAACTTGAGTAGTAGCTTGCTGGTTCCTCACGTACCGTGTGCTTGGCTGATCATCACTAGTTGCATGCCACCGCATCGCCTTGTTGTAGATCTAACTACGATTGACCCGTAGGAGTTTATCACCGTCACGAGTTCGTTTAACGAGTACTGAACCTCGAAGACCATTGAATTTCACTAAAAATCCAAAAAATAAGAATAGCGGCGATCCCGAATTGCTTTCTTTTTGGTAAATAATCTAATCCATGTCTTTTGTCCTACCTTTGGTGTGTGTTTCTTGCCTACCAATATCTTTAGCTGCAAGGAAGAGCTGTGAATAGTTATTTACGGAGCCAATCGCAATCGTTTAAAAGTGTTCTGGATAGTTTGGATGCAAATAAAAAAATTTTAGGAGAAAAATTTAACTTATTTTTTGGAGAAAAATTTAACTTATTTTTGAAAAAGTTTTATTTAAATTAAAACCAACTAAAACCAAAACGAATGACCGAAATCGCACATAATGACAGTTTTTACAACTCCACTGTAAATAAGTTTCTCTCCGCTTATAAAATGTTTGTGATTTTGGTAACTTCAAGACAGCACCACCGCCTACTGTCGCCTTTCTGCACGCAATTAACTCTCCGGTCTTCTTTCCAAGAGACTGACACTTTAACATAGCCTTGTGTTGTCAATAGGAGAAATTATTCGGTGCCTGGTTCGTATATCTCTTGTGACATCCGTTGGGCACATTCAAGCCGTTCAATACACTTTTGAACAGTTTGGATTGAAACGTTCTCTCTTTTTTCATTCTAACATTTTCTCTTTTCAAATTCAAGCCGTTCAAAAATACAATGAACGATTCAGATGGACCGAACAGGCACCATGTGATAATCACTCGCACTGAAAATTTTCAGTCAGTAGACTAACTACTGCTGTGTTTGACAAATTCAATTGAAATTCATTTTTCTCATACTTTTTAGTTATCTGGGGATTAGGGGTGTAAATGAATTGAGCCGTTCGTGAACTGTTCGTAGCTCAACTCGGTAAAGACTCGTTTTAGTTTGATTCGTCTACTAAATGAACCAAACCTGAACCTCAATTTTAGGCTCGTTTCATAAATGAGCCGAACATGAACGCAGCAGTATTCGGCTCGATTAAGCTCGCAAACCTGGAGTATATGTGTATCATGGGGATTTTATATAATTATACAATAAAAATTTTAAAACTTGTACAAGTCTAAACGTTTACAATTACCAAAATCTTACTTATGTATATGTTTTTATCATTTTATATGTATATGAACATATTTATGTACAAAATGAAAAATTTATTTGCAGTTTTATACCTGTATGAGAGCATAAAATATATGATATTATTGGATCGTTAAGGCTCGTGAATAAGCTCCAGTTCGACCCAAACCTAGGCAAGCTCAGTTCTAGTTTGGCTAATTATAATTTTTATTGAGCTCGGCTCGAGCTTGAGTTCGCTAAAAAATTTAATGAACGAATCTGAACATTCTAATATTCGGCTCGATTCGGCTCGTTTACAACCGTATCGGGGACGAGCAAAACTCACCTCGCAAAGCAAACCGTGCATAGTATATGAAAGTCAAGCATGTGCAGGTGACTCATGAGTCATGATCTCCACAAACCCGAACCAGATCTATACACTTTAATCTATTATAGTACTACTCCTTAATGCTACTACAAATCTTCAATTCACATCCAAAACCTCACTTTTCTGATTTCATACACCAAAATATTACAAAAAAAACAAATCATAATATCAATATATTACAAACATAATTAACGAATACAAACTAAAAAAAACATATATTTACTTGAGTCTCCCAAAACAAATTCATAAGGGTGCTGGGAATTCTCCCGTTTGCAGAACTTGCTCAACACAACAAGAAATTAGCAAAAGCAAGGATCAAATCTGACCAAGGACAAATAAAAGAGAGATAATCTTACTAACTCATAATGAGACCATTGGATCGAGTTGGGTTCTTCTGTTTCAGCAGTATCCTTAGCTGAGCCCTTTGACACTCCATTTTCGAACCCAAATGCCTACTTCTCGACCCAATGGCTCTCACCACTTTCGGAAATTCGACGAACCCTTTTATCCCTCTCTTGATATGCGGATTTTCGGCTTCCGGCGACTGTCTTCGCTGAATGGGCAAAGAATTAGCAATTCCACTGCCACCGTTATCAACACTAAAAGTTGACTTCTCACCGGAACCACATCTAACTAGTTTAACAGAAAAGATATCAGCAGCATTAGTAGTTGCCGAAACTGGCTTCACATTATTTACTAACACTTGATTACTTGGTTCCGTTCGCATCTGTTTAGTTTCCTCCAATTCTGAAATCTTGTCTTCCAGCAGAATCTTCGCCTCGGCGAGCTTCATTTGGACTCGCTCCTCCCTGAACACCTCGGCCATTCGCAGCATCTTTCTCTCCTCCTCCATCTCTTTCCTCATTCGATTAATCTCCGCCTTAGCAGCCGATATCTCCCTCGCAAGTTCTCCACACACTCTCTCCAATGCCTCTCTCCCTTTCCTCTCCTCAGACAGCTCTCTGTTCAGCTTCTTGTTCACTGACTCCATCTTCTTTCGGGCCTTCCGCTCGTATTCGACCTCGGCCTTCAATTCGGTTATCTGGGCTTTCGCGGTTTCGAGCTCTGATTCCATTACAGGCCTGATGAAGGTCAGATCCCAGAAAGATGCAGAGATTTTACGAGTGGAAATTGGGAGGTGGAGATGGTGAAGTTGTTTATGATTCTGTTGTTGTTGTATTTGTTGATGATGGGGAATTGGTTGATTGGGATAATAAAATGGGTTCTCGTACAATTTCCAGGTAATTGGGTAAGTGGAAGTGGTGATGGGTTGTTGATCGGAAATGGAATGGTTTGTGGGTTTTTCTGGGTTTCTTGAGATCATCATCATCGCCATCATCATCTTGTCCTCCATTTTGGACTTTCGATCTTTCTTTGTTACACGGACTCCTTTTTCTCTGGCCCTGCCTTTATGTGCTAGGGAAGAAGGTTTTTTCCCCTTTCTTCCTTTTGCTTTTTCTGGTAGTGTTTGTCTAATGGAAGGTAGGGCCATTCAATGAGCTGCTTTGAAGTTGTGGATTGTCAAAAGGGGAAAGGTGCAATCACATGCACCTCTCTGTAATTAATAGTGCTAGTGGAATTTGTGGAGCTAGGTACCCTCTCGTCCAAGTCGTCCTTTCATCCTTTTCTCTCCCTCTCATCTTCTTTCTTTCCACGAATCAAGATTTTCCCCCGATTTCTATTTGACCTTCTGAATCGTTTATTTTGTAATAACCAATGGATTTTATGATTTATGCAAAAATTCAGATGGATGGGATGCGATACCCATTTGAACAAAGTATATTTGTTACAGTAACGATCAGAGCTGGTCCTGAGTTAAAGCAAGCATTACGGTCACTTTAGGCCCCGCTAAAAGTGCAAATTTTAAGAGCCCATCATATTTTAGTATCCCTATTTATCTTTTGTAATACAAAAAACATTGTACATCGTATAAACGGCCCAATTTCAAACTCAAAAGAAAATTTGTGCTCAAATATTTGAAATGAATGGAAAATTGTTTTCTAAATACATGGATTGCTTATAGAGTACTATTGACTACTCCCGTTATAGTTGCCACCGGAGAACGAAGCTTTTCAAAGTTGAAATTTACTAAGTCTTACCTTCGCTAACTACGTCACAAGAAATGATGAATGGACTCTCCATTATATCTATCGAACATGAGATGGTGGATAAGATTGATTGTTCGGACATAATTAGCACTTTTGCTGTTAAAACTGCAAGAAGATTGTTACTTATTTAGATGATGCTTTTAAAATTTTGTAATGGTCTTTCTTTTTTAAACGATTAGTAATATATAAGTGATGTTGAAATCTTGAAATGTTTGGTTATTGTTTTAGGGTTATTCTTATTGATAGTATTTGTTCTTGGAAGGGTTATTTACCTACTTACATTTTGTTGATTAAGATTTCGAAAAAGGACCTTCTTTTAATTTTCGCTTTAAGCCTCGATAAAGTTAGGGCCGGCTCTAGTGACAATGAGATTTTAGATGTCCATTGCTTTTCTATGATGTGACATTCGACAAGCTCTTTATTGATGTTTGATCAACTTGAATTTTCTGAATAATATATACACCAAAGTCCATGAAATGAACAGATTTTAGATTGTCAAATAAAACCATACTAGTAAATTTTCATTTTTAGTCATATGACAAACAACATGAAGAAAAGTCACATAGACAGAGCATCTTGACTCATCTCTCTGTCACCCCGTCCCTTCCTAAACCGGTTACAGTCCAACGTCGACAAAATGACAAACACAGTACTCCATAATGCTAATAGTAGTTTAGGAATACAATCAACACTCCTAATCAGAAAGACTTTTATTTAGAAATCAGACCCTAACATTGTTTTGCTATTAATTGGAGTAGAAGAAAACAGAGGTTGGGGAGTTGTAATGGATTGCCCTTGTCCAGCCTGTCACGCTGTGAAATTAACGGACATATACTTCAGAAATAAAAAAAGGTTTACATGAACTAAACTCAACTAACCTTAGTTTCTGAGCATAAAGAAAAAGATTGCCATTGGCAAACCTACCCATTTTTAATAGTTTGGTATATGTTTTAACGATGCTTTCACGCTCGCACTTCCGCTCACGCACATGTACGCGAATTATGAGCCTTAAGCCGGGGGCAACTACTACTACATCAATACAACCTGGTCTTGATTCATATTGAAGTCCAACTCAAAAGTGCCCAAACCTTCGGAGTAATAGGCAAAGATAACACCCAATAGGCTAACATGGGGGTGGGGCAGCGATATTGATTTTTTCTGTTCTTTTCACAATCTCCACATGGATTTCCCCTGCCCCATTTGATTCTCCTTTGGTCCTTTTACTTGTACATTCATTTAGTAATCACCTTTGAAGTTTTCTATTACTACAATTTGGGTGCACGAGCTACTATCTCAATACCTGTTTCATATTGAGAAACAACAAGGACACCGAATTTTAAGTCACATAAATATGCAGGGCGGGTCTACCGTATATTCAGGAGTTCACATGAACCCTATCAGCTAAAGATCCAAGTCCACCGTTCACCAACCTTACAAAGAGATATGGTACTGTTTGCAGTCATGAATTCGTTTCCCAGTTGGAATAAGAAATCATTATGTGGTTCTGCGTCTCGGACCAGCTACTCATCAGTGTGGCTGATCATTCTCTCAGACCAGCTACTCCTGCCCCAGATGAGGTGGAGGGCGAAGAAGGCCTAAGGAATTGTCTCAAAACCAATTCAACTAAGAGTCCGTCACTAAGATGTATGGTAAGGTTAGCAACTTGATAAAACAGCAAAAAATTTCCCCAAAGTTAAAGGTTGGACCACCAAACTGGACCACCTCACATGGTCAGGCCCACTGTAAAAGCCTTTGGGCGGGTCATCTAAAATAATTAGCCGTAGCTAGAAACTTGGGGTACTGGAGAAACTTTCTTCTGTCATCTCTCAGCATTCATAATTGGGAGAGAGATCAAATATTGGCCTGATCTGATCCTATCACTGACATAAGTCACAAGCTCAGTGATTTGCCCAATCTGATCCATCCGGTATTGCCGGTACTAACCAATATTTGAGCCAGACCGAAATTAGAGGTGTAGGATACCAGATGTGGTCAATTCTTGTACGTACCGACCGATATGATACTCCTATGAGATTCAAAACCTCTGTTTGTATCTGTTTCCTAAGAAGACCCAGAGCCTGCTCCTTACCAACCATTTTGGGGTATGAATAGAAATTTGGCATGGCCTTGGACAATGGATTAGAGCAAATAGAACCCATCATCAATTAGAAACTAGACCTTGGTCCTTCGACTCTAATATGCTGTATTCTAGAGACATACGTCTAGAACAGTGCTTTATCTTTTTTTCCAAGCTTTTGTGAAAAGATGCATGTGCTTCCACATGGAAGAATGAAATGCACTTTCTATCACCAAAGCATTAGAGCACCACATGTCTTTTTTGCTTTTTGGTAATTCAAAACAAAACAAAGCAAAAGAAGAACCATCTTCTCCCTCCATGAACTGTAGCTATCGATCCCAGGAAAAGGGTGAAAATTAACAGTTACTGCAGATGGTTATGCTGTCCTCATTTTGCAGAAATTACTACTACTAATTAGCTATCAGGACCTGAGTTGTTGGAATTTTGCCAATTGCTAATTGACTTAATTGGTCCTTATTTGTTTGTTGTAATTTTATACTCAGGTTTCTAAGTTCGAACATTCATTTACATTGAAAATTCTAATAGTCATCAACCAATATGTTGAGGTAATTAACGTACAATTAGAACACCAGAAAATGAATGGAAGCGCAGTTCCAAACAAAACGAGGTGTACCAGGATGCGTGCTCTCTCTCACTAAAAACTGAGGGAACAGATACGAATTTTTTTGACAACTTGGGGTGTCTGGGCCAGCTTAAATGCTCCTCCACTAATTATTTTGGTGACAAATCTATGCTCCTCCACTAACTATTTGGGCGACAAATCTTAACGTCCATTACCAGATAAAGATTTTGATGGGTCACTCCAAGTGAGTTTCCTTGTTTCAAATAGATTCACAATCTGAAGACGAAAAGAAAAATGGACAAAAGTAGCCAAAAGCCCTGCCAAGCCAAGTTTCCCGTGCGTGGAAGTCCATACTAAAACTGGAGACAGATGGAGATTTCTATAAACCCAATTTCATCTCTTGCGTCCAAGAAAAAGTACTATTTGCAGGAAAATTCAAGAAAATAATGGCCGTGGGTTCTACCTGCTGTACGCAACTAGCAGGAAATTTAATTCCTACATCACCACCAGTGGTCCACCAGGACCTGGACCACCACCACCACCACCACCACCAAACATTTGGACCACATCAGTCAGTGATTTTGGAACAGATCTCCTGTTAAAGTAAACTAGAGGCTGGGGCACACGCGATGCGTGTGCAAGTCGAATTTTTATAATATTTGTGAAAATTTGATCAAATAATAAGTGAAAAGCATTTTTATAAAACGTTGTGAAAATCTAACTTGCACACGCATCTTGTGTGCCCCAGCCTCTAGTCTCTTTTATTTTTCAATTCAAAATTTCACCATGTTGCCCGAAATTTTGACCCAACTTCACTAACTCAGTTCCAAACCAAACACACTCTTGAGTTAACTCACTTTCACCTCCCACCGTTGATGCCGCCGACCACCATCACCATTGACTCCGTCGACCACTCTTTGCACTCGTCCAACAAAATTGAAATCACTTACTTTTTCCAACTAATCTTCCCCAAAAACAGTTTGCTATAATACAAAACAGTTTGCTATGAAACATTGAAATTAGATGCAAGTTTCTCATGCTGATGCAGAAAAAGTTTCTCATTCTTCATTGCATAGTCACAATAATATCACGGAATCAACGAATTGACAACAATAAAAGTAAGGGCAATCGATCAATCACGAATATTCTCAATTATCGGATTGCAACGAATATCGAATTGTCAATGATAGATTGGCTCAAGAGGATTTCAAAAAAAAGGATCACATGCTTAACCATTCACCGCGATCGAAACGAATAGATCACCAAAATGCAATGCTCACGTACTCTACTAATTTGAATCACAATGAAGGTAAAATGCGCAAGTATAAGTACTTACATTAAAGAATATCAGATAAAATGCTACTGTACAGCTACTACTAATATGTCTAATAGTAACAATTATGTACTTTATAAGTCTACCTCCCAATAAGTCATGACCCTACCAAGCCCATCACCCACGCACACACAGCACCACCACTTCTCACAGCGCATGCACATGCACACGCCACACATGCTCTCTCTCTCTCTCTCTGCACTATCAAACAAAACCCACTGATTCACTTTCTAAAGAAACAAAACCCATATAATAGAAGACTTTTTGCTGAACCATGTTAGTTGCCACATAGCATTTGACTACTGCTTTTGTGTGTGTGAGAGAGAGGGAGAGAGAGAGAGAGAGAGAATACCTTAATTGGAACAGAGCAGGTTTTGCATTGGAACAGCCGAAAGAGTGGTGAAATAAATGAGAGGGAACTGCTGGAGACGAAGCAGTTGAAGGGAAAAGGGTGGTAACTGTTTTTGGGAGTTTTTTTTTTGTGTGGTAAAATGTCTAATATATCCCCAAAACTAATTATTTTGTTTTGTGTGGTTTTTCTCTTTAGAGGGTATTTTAGGAAAGAAAAATACATGACAAAGGGAGGAGACACCAAAGGGTGCTCTCCCTTTATATATTAGAATAGAGAATAGATGGCTTAACCTGAATATAGGAGCTACAATTTGCAAAATGAACTTTAGGACCAGAAATATCAGCCAAAACTTCCAGGAAAACTTAAATGAATAGCAGCTCATTGAGCCCCAACCCTTCAAATGGAATCACGCACATTCATGAAGCTGCAAAACTTGCCCGGTAAATTCGTTCAAGATTAAAGTCAGCCTCAACCAGATTAACATGGGTAAATGTAATTGCAGCGGGCCAAATCTTACTAGGCCACACCAGTCCAGGCGGTCCCGTCCAAGCGCGTGACTAGGACATGACCCCCTTGGATCGGATCAAGTCTAACCTGAACCGCGGTCAAAAGACCCGCGTATGGCGCAGACGAGCCGTTCAGCCAAGTTAGCATAACCACCTGGGGATAGTACGTCAGCTTTGATGACACCCACAAGCCTGTCATGTCAGCATAACTGCCTAAGGTCAGCTAGGTTGCCATGACGTCAGAACGAGCGGTTAGGGACGTGCCTGGCACGAGGTGACTTAGAGGTTAAGTCAAGGAGTCCTGTATATGGTAAAGCAACCTAACGCTAAGAGGTACGCGGCATATACATACCTTAGATACCTAACGCTCTGCACTTCATCTTCTCCAACAGCGGACAAACTTAACCATCGGAGTGCCTTCCTAGTCATCACCGGCCGGTTAGGCACTAACGGTGGTTCTCTACCTTGCGCGCTTAGGTTTGAAGTTGGAGCTCAGGTCACATCCGAACCAAAAGCTCAACGGCGGGACTCATGCAGAACACAACCCCACAGTAATGACCAAGATACTACTTGCTATTTTGTAGCATACTCACCCTCGATTGTGATCACACAGCAAAACAAAAAATACACCTCTAGAAGTTTCCATATAACTTATAAAATTGAATAGAGAACCAAGAAATCTAGTACAGTCAAATGCCCACATTTGATACTGAAGCAAGAATGACACTGGACAATGAGTAAGAAATATCTACAATCTTCCTACATTTCTGTTTGTACCAAAAATTGACCGCCAATGTGAAAGTGCCACATCGCAAATTCTTGCCCGTGCTCCGCCGAGCATTTGATGAGTATAAGAGCCCAAGGGGAATTTTTAGTGGCAAACCCATGTTCTGGTGAAATGATAATCAAGTAGTTAATTTGTAACGGATCCCTTCCATGGGAAAGTGGACACATGGCAGTTCTTTGTGGAATTAGTCGTGCAGTGGGGCTTATGTTGTGCAATTCAAATTTGCAAATTGAGAGACGTGGGGTGGCGGTTACTGCTCGTGCAGGGGTTCAACTGCTATGGTTTTTACTCTATAAAAGCAAGGAACAGAGGAGGAAAAAAAAGGGTCCCCGACCACAACACCATCACTAGTTTATCGTTCAATTTCAATTTTCGTAGTCTAGTATTATTTCCTTTTCTGCAACTTCGTAGTTTTAACCTTTATTTCCTTAATGGAAATCCTTAGCATCTACCATTTCTACGGTGATCTTTATGCTTGAGCCCTTTGCTCGGTTTCCTTTTCCACATCGCTTGAGAAAATTTGAAGGTGGTGTTCCACTTTTGGAAAAAGTTCTTTTTTTCAAACGAAGGTAATTTCAAACTCAAATATAATAAAAATAAAAAATATTTTTTTAATTTTTTTTGCACCGTTTAAAAGATCTTAATGAAATTTATCAAACAAAATCCATATTAATTTTTTTTGAACTTGAAATTACTTTCTTTTTCAAAAAGTTCTTTTTTTAAGAAACCGGAACGCCCACGAAGTCCACTTCATTGTGGCAAAGAGACCCGCAATCTCTTGTTCGAAGTCATATTTTCGCGCACTCAAGTCAATTTTCACAACGGACCAACTGTGGTCCTGGCACACCCGCGGATTATCTCAATCACAAGACCACGGCGTTGTTTCGCTTTTTCGAGGGAAACAATATCCTAGATTTCCAAGACGGAAGTGAAATATTAACACAGCAGGCCTAAATACTTCAGAATATGAAAAATCTGCACAAGATTCTAGAAACTTCTAGGATCAAAGCAACAACCCACATTTTTATCGTTTTCCTCGTGCCAAATGAAGAAAGAAGATCAGACAAAACTGAAAATAACTCTAAAAAGTGAACAATAAGTACATTTACTTATATGTAACAAGACTCTTGCTAGTTTCCTAAGTACGCTTGTACGTAACAATGGTTTAGATACAAGTCCCAACATTTCTAACTAGAGCCACTGGACACAACAAGCATTTCATGTAATTCAACCTCACTGTTATTGTAAATCAGAAGCGTGCCCCTACTTTACATTTGATATAAAACCGCATTAAATAACTTAAAACAAATTTATATTTGCACATATCCTAGAGTCCTTGATATTTTAGACGAATATACATTCATGTACCCAACATGTACCTGCATCTATGCAGAACAATGCGACGAACACAATAGTTGAAGGAAAGTACACAAAATATTCAAATAAAATGGATCTGCACAAAAAAATGGCTTGAATTTATTTCGGATGTGGCCAAACCACACCAGGTTTGGATCTGGACTATTTTTATGTGAACTTTTATGTGAATTTTCCTACACTGCAACTTCTTTATTTCTATAGTTGTTTTTCCAATGCAGAACATGGAAACAAGCAGGGGCAACTGAGATATGGAGCATGCTCCGGACATCCTATAGTCACACCCTGGTTCAGTAGAAGAAAATATTGTTTTTTCATGGTTAGTCTAGTGCGGAAATATTTATCTTTTCAGAGTGAATGGCTCTTCCGAGTTCTGATTGTTACATTATGGGCAGGACAAGAGCTGTGATGGGCTAAATGTCGTCCATGGGTCTTATTTTGGTTCAGGCAAAGTTAGTGACTGTGGTTCCAGTGTAACATTATTCTATTAGGCCTATCCTTTGAAGTTACTATCCGCAGCCAAAAGCCCCCGTGTATCCCCAAAACTCCAGCCTGGCAAGCATTAATCAGCCCAACCTCCTATGCTAATCCTTTGCTTTCATTTACAAACAAAAACAATCGAGTAGTTCCTTGCTAAAACTTCCAGCAACCAAATCTATGCGATTTCTGCAGCTCGACACTTTCTTCAAAACAACCGTCATTCTCTTTCATCTTATAAACCCTTCAACTGCTACCTTTAGAAAAACAGTATTCTCTGTTTTCTAGAGTTAATCTTCACAATCTGGTGTTCTTTCTTAGTTAGGATATCAGCTATTAGCTGAACACCTGCAAAATTCCATGTTTCCAAGTACATACCATAAAATCTAGCCTCAACTCCTTCATTGCGACTCTCTCTCTCTCTCTCTCTCTCTCTCTCTCTATACTATAAGGCTGCCTCTACTCTTTTCAACTCTTCATCTCTAGCGGTCAGTGGTTTGGTGCTACCAAGAAGTTTTCTGTAATTCATGAGTGCATGAAGATCATTGAAAAGGTAAACATTATAGAAAGTGGGCGCAATAATATTGGTATTGGCACGTAAACAAGCTACTTGATTCACATAAGCATATGAAAAGGCTATGGAAGTATACTGCAGGCTCAAGTACAACATGCACAGGAAATCAACCATCTACCAAGATAATGTTAACATTCAAAAAGGCAAGCTTTGATGGCCTACACTAAAGGTTTGGCTTCTACCTCAACCCCGAATTTGACCACAAACTTGAGACCTCCGTGCAGTAAATCACAATTCAAACTCATCTTCGAGTTTCAACGCTTCAGCCGCAGCTTCCTCCTCTTCATCGTCAACGACAAAATACGGGTTATGAGCCTCAGGCTTGAACTTATAACCCGTATACACATAGAAAGCCAGCGTTGCCAATTCCCCGGCCACCACAGTGGTCCAAAGATACCTATACGACGTAATCGTCTCCAACGCATACACCACGACGCGCGTGAAATAAATATAGCAAATAACGAAAACATAGTACTGTCGGAACAGAGTCAGCTTCATCAAGTTCACAGCCGCCTTCCCATCTGTCCGCGCAGCCTCCCGCAAGTTCTTAATCGACCACACGATAGGGAACAAAACTGCGCAGCAGCAAAGAACATCAACCAACAAAAACACCTGCTTCCAAGTCACCCAATCCTGCCCGTACGGCCCCGACTCGTCAATCGCAACCTGAGCTATGTTAGCAACAACCTGAAGCGGTATCACAATCATCAAAACCTTCTTTTCCTTGTCCTGTAAATACGGCTTCAAGAACGACCACCCGGTCCCAATCAACACAATCAACGTAAACAAAGTAATCCCTTTCAGAAAACTGAATATATAAAACAAGACATCCCAACCGTGCGCACTACCTGTTCGCTTAATATACGACTTATCCTCAGCCTCACACAGAAGATTCAACGCTTTTAGCACCACAACAGCCAGCATAAAGAAATGGATACCGTACACAGTCAACCGCTTCTTATACAAAACATATATCCAAGCACCGGCCAAACAGAAATAGGTGAGCGAGAAGAGGAAGTAAACCCTGGGCAGAATGGTCCTACCGGCGGAGAGATAATCGCGGACGTCGGATTTGCCGTCGAGGTTGTACATGGCGGATCGGACGGCCATGGAGATCTTGAGGTGGGGGAGGCAGTTGGCGAAGACGAGGGAGTACTGGTCGGCGTCGTCGTGGAGGTAGAGGGAGTTGAAGCTGCGGGCGTCGTTTCGGAGGGAGTCGAAGGTGTAGACGGGCTTGACGAGGTTGGATCGGAGGGCGCAGGTGATCTCGCCGTCCTCGATTTGTTGGAGGACGTGGAGCCAGGAGTCGCGGGTGCAGAGGAAGAAGCCGAGCCCGGAGAGGTCGAGGTTGGCGTTGGGGTTGGAGAGGGAGATTTTGGTGACGTTGAGTTCGAGGCGGCCGCGGTGGGTGAAACCGAACTCGTCCAAGGGGATGATGGGGCGGTCGTCGGAGCGGATGTCGGAGAAACGGATCTCGGCCAAGGAGAGAGAGAATGTGAGGGAGAGGGCGATGAGGAGGAGGAGGAGGAGGAGGAGAGAGGAAGGGAACGCCATGGATGGGCAGATCTGGGATCGGGGAGAGAGAGAGAGAGATGTGAATTGTCTCTTTCTTGTTTTGGAAACCAGAGGAGTGATGAATGAAGCTAATAAATTGATGGATGAGAGAATGTGAGAGAGGAGAGTGAATTATTGGTGGAGTATGGTTGAAGCCTCGTCGGGAAGGCAGTTAAAGAGAGCTTTCCCTGGGAAGGAGGAAGATGAAGAGAGTGGATGAGTAATTTTTTAATCGTGATGGGTACACAAATTTGGTTAATGACGGTTGAGAGATGATCAGCCACATTCATTCATTCTACTATTGTATTGTACTTAAATGTTGTGTCCCGTTCGATGTACAAATTAATGATCGAACAAACTAATAAAAATGTATTTTCATTCGTTGTGTCATGCATCGAAATGAGACGCAATGTCAGTTGTCAAAATAATTTATCGGATGTGTGCAAGGACAAAAAACAAAAAACAAAAAATCCTGACCAATTAAGAAAAATTAAGAAGAAAAGGCCATAAAACATAAATACTAGTGAAACCCAAAATCCAACCAACTGCCATGTTCCCACTATCTCTCTTTCTCGAGAAATTTTCAGTGCCGGATACGGCTGACCTAGTGCCCGCTTAGCATCTAGATTGTTAATAGATTAATCTATTATCGTTGATACATTGTTTTTAATCCGGATCGTTCAAATATTTCGCTTTTGTTTGGTTTTGAGTTTTGAAAAATATTTTTGATGTAATAAATGAGGAGAGATAGATAGAGAAAGTTATTGAGAATCATATAAAGAGTAAATTTTTTTTCTTCTCAAAGATGGGAAAAGAACAAAGCGTCAATTTTAACGAATAGAAAAGAAAAAATTCTAGGAATTCAGAATCGGAGGAATAGAGGTTTTGGGGGGCTTCCCACGTCTGCATAGGGTACTGATTAATTTGCTTCATCATTTTTTTTTAGTTTGACGGTCAGGTGTTCAGTTTAAGCGCACTTCGACTATTCCCCTCTCAGATCCGCTCAAATGTAGGCAATTCACTTTCAGACTAGGGGATTAACAAGAGATTTTTCTTTGACGGTCTGGCTCCAAGAGGTTACAAATTTGAAATTCAAGATATCTAGATTTAGAGCTCACCTTTGTTACCCCGCTGTAGCTACCTCTTGAGGTTTATTTGCTTCAAATATCCGGCCATGTCAAAGAACCAAAATTTTCAACCTAAATGGTAAAGATAAATACGTTTTGAAATTCGATCAATTTTGACCTGGTTAATCTCCTCGACAAGCTTTCGAAAAGATGAACAACTCTGAATCATTAAAATTTAAAGCAGATCCGAAAATGATAGAAAATGACTATTTCAATGACTAGCTAGCTAGAGACGATCCTCGATCTCTTCTGGATCGACGCAAGACCTCCATTGAACTAGGTACTTTTTGATAATTTAATACTCCACTATAGTGGTACGTCCATTGTTTCCCTCTTTGTTAATTTTTAAGTTTTTGTGGCTAACTACTTTGAGTATCGTGGTGGATTGGTAAGTCACTCATCACTTGCTAATCAAAAAAGTAGTAATAAGGACAGAAATAGAAAAGTGGACATCCAAGCTCTAACAATATTTCGCTTCAACTTCATTTGTCAATGCTCCGTTAATGTTATTCGAAAACGGGTTTAAAGATTTCTCAATTTTGGTTCTGAGTGTATTTTCTAACACAAGCTAGCTTTCTGTTCAAGACCACCAAATATTCAAGACCCTTCCGTGTGAATAAAAAATTACTACGTTTATGAGTTTCTTTGATAGTTCAGAATCAAATCTCTGTAAATTCTGTTTTTTTAACATGGTTTGCTTGCTGTGATAGGCCCTAAAGCTTTGAAAGTAGTACTAGTCATGCTATATGTGTTTTCCAGATTTATTGCCAGGAATTGTGTGTGCGTGTTGCACATTTGCAAACTGAACATCCAAGGATATTTCTTATGAGGTTTCGAACGATATAAATTGTTACGTTGGCAGGATTGGGCACAGATCATGAGGAAATACAAGCTGATGCGCACCGCATCCAAGGTACGTACATTTAACTGGTTCCTACGTGTTAAGGATGGAAACGGATTCCTAGCTAGAGTAAGGGCTCACTTTCTTTCTGTGTTTTCTGGAAATAGGATTTGTTCTCATGGTTCTAATTGGTTGACTGAAAGTCTCACTTGCTTGTCTGATTTTGTCTTAATTTCAACACAATTGAGTTCAATCACCACCTGAGAATCATTGGTCCCAGCTACTTCACCGCCAATTTCTTGATTTTGGATATACGCATCTCTAAAAAGTCTCTAGTAGCAATTGCTAGAAGTGCTCGTTTGAACCTTGGAAAGACATGGAAGATGGAAGCAGCGACGGATCTGTATGCCACATGCCCAGACTTGAAACTAAAATAATTTTGTTACATTTTCTTTTATTTAGCATTTTTATCATCTAATTGTTGTATTATACTATGAGCACACACACATTACTTGGAACTAGAATGCAACTTCTTAGGAATGGCAACGGGGCGGGGCGGGGCGGGTTTTTGCATACCCCGACCCCGACCCGAAAATCATTACCCGCCCCGACCCCGACCGGGTTTTTTTGGGGTACCCCCGTCCCCGCCCCGATTGGGGAACGGGTTTACCCGCCCCGCCTTGTAAAAATTTAAAAAAAATGCAAAATAAGAATAAAAATTATCTAAAAAATAAAAGTTTTGAAATTATTTTTGTGTCTTTTGGTATCGCGGTTTTATCTAAACTTTTAATTGTAATCAATATTTTGGATACTTCATTCCATTTCTTTATGTGTAGGATTTATTATAAATTTTTGAAGAAAACTTTTTAGAAAATCCACTAAACACCAATAAATATCAATTTTTATTTCTTTTTAAAATTTGATTAGACTACTTGACAGTAAAGAGACATTGTTTTTTGGATTAATGCTACAAAAATTAAAGGACATATATATATAAGTATATATACATATATAAATAAATACATATACATATATATATACACACACGTCGGGTCGGGGTCAGGTAATTTCGGGGCGGGTTTAGGGGCGGGGTACTTTCGCCCCGAACCCTACCCGAACCCGGGCGGGTTTTGGAAATTATACCCCGACCCGACCCGACCCCCGAATATGGAGTGAAAAACCCGCCCCGTTCGGGGCGGGTTCGGGGCGGGGCGGGTACACTTGCCATCCCTGCAACTTCTTCATGATTACCACATTGTGCTTTATCTCTCTATTGTCTTGGGGTGGAAGAGTGATTAATATTATTGGGCCTGATGAGTCCTCCTCCTCCACCCAAGAGTCCAAACCACGAACATAATTTGAACTACTAGAATGCTGCTACGTACCCCTTATGCCTTTTGCTCACAGGGAATTTTGTAGCCCATGTTTTCTCACCGAGGATCTCTTGTCCGAGCCTAATCCAGATATGGGCCTGTCCCACCATTCGGAGCCGTAGATTTCGCAAATCAACGACTGAGATATGCAGAACACTTTTTGCTCCAAAATAATATCGTTTTGGCTCGGTACATCTCAACTGTTGATTTGCGAGATCAACGGCTCCGATGAGTGGGACAGGCCCCTGTCCGGATTGGGCTTGGACGGGGGATCTGGAGTCATGTTTTCTCATTTCTTCTAGAACTGAACACTTGTCCATAGCAATTAAGTCTTTGTAGTATTTAATTTTCGTTGAAATTCTTGTCCATAGCAGGTCACGGACGAGTAATTACTAAATGAATTTATTCTCTTGGGAAAAATAGCTAGATGAGGAGGATCTGAATCACGTGCCCTGCTGCGTATATGAAAGTTGAGGACAACATTTGAGCTACCATAATATTTGTCGGCAAAAGCGGAAAACATTGAATTTAATTAGAGCCGTTTAATTTGTTAGGGAGGTACGTATGAATCCTGTTTATGATGTGATTGCTACGTTACAGCACCTATGCATTTGAATTTACTTCATGACCTTTTTGTCAATAGATACCGATTTGTGCGGCACGAGATTCCCAGTCCGACCTCCTTCCAGACAGGGGTCTGTTCGACTCCCTTTCTGCCCCAAAAACGACGTTGTTTTGAGAAACAAGTACTCAGCACTCAGTCGTTGATTTGCGAGATCAATGGCCGAGAGGGGTTGCACAGGCCTCTGTTCGGAAGAGGGTCGGATAGGGGATACGGACTTGATTTGTGCATATGAGCGCAAGATGGGGAGAGGGAGGAGTTTGTGTTGCACTCACAACTGCAAACGAGTCGAAACTAGCTGAACTTTGGAATATTAAAATTTGTTTGTTAAGTTATTAGCGAACTCGAGCCCAAGCCCAATTTAAATTTGATGAGCCAAATTAGCTTAGGCTAGAGTTCAGCTCAAACATGGTAACAAGCCAAAAAAAAAATCCTATGTTTTATGTCTGCATATATACAAATCTAGAGCTAGCTGCAAATAAAATAAGTGAAAAAGTATACATATATAAGTTCATAAAACATGTAGAAATTTGTATGCATATATATACAAGTTTTAAAATCTTCATTATGCACAGTATAAGTTTCTACAAATGAAAGTTTATATGAGATGAGATCTAGATTGTTAAAGTCAAAATTTGGCGATCTGCTGTCCAAACGTGTTTTGGACCATTCAGATTTGTTGTCTCTCTCCCTTTACCCGACAATTCTCTCCCATTTTTCTCTTTCTAAAATCCGGACTTTCCAAAACACATTTGTACTGTTGTGATCGCCGATGGGGAACCATGTGTGCGGTACCCGTCCGACACCCAAATTTTTTTTTTTGGCAGCCTTTGGTTTTACCCACAAATATCAACAATTGTTATAAGCAATTTATCTGGCGCCATATAATTCGTACTTATTCTCTCTGTGCGAGTATTAATATCAAACGTCAAAGTGATAAAACCAATCACCATGATCATAAAATTAACTAAGTGACGCTATAAAATTAGCATATTAATTTCTTGATTTCCTTCTTCTTGGGTATTCCCGACTTCTTTGACTTGCCAGGCAAATACACTGCCATCTTTTAACTCTTCAATGTATTTTTTTTAAATTTTTTTTCGTGGTGAACTCTTCAGACTTCACTTCAATGTACTCCGTATTTGGGGACTCATTCCCCAGTTTCACCTCTCTCTCTCTCTCTCTCTCTCTCTCTCTCTCTCTTTCTCTGTGGTAGCTAGGCTGGTAACAACATGCAGCTATATAATGAGTTGTTTGCAGTTGATCGTAGTTAAGGAAAACCATATCCCGTTGGGGAATTAAGGCCATGCATGCATGCACTGAAGTCTGTCTGTAACCCGAGTATGCATGGCAATCCCTGTATGGCTCTGTTGCTCTAACAGCTCATCTTAATTTGCTTTCAATCAAAGCATTTTAATTCCCAATGCCGAAGGTTGACTTGATCTCTATTTGGAGTTTAATACTCATCACTCGTGTCAGAACCCCCTTCAAGGGTTGACCTCTGTTTCGCTGCTGGAAATTGCTCTGACAAAAACGAGGATGATTCTTTCATGCATGTCAAAAGTCAAAACCATAATTGTTTCATCAATGCTACTCTTCTTATTCATGACTACACTAATACTCTGGCCGGCATACTGTAACTTCCAGTTTTAAAAAAAGTTTGCTTAAGATTGCTTCTAGTTAATCATCATCAGTCATGGCATTGCAACTTTAATTAGAAGTTAATACTTCTAAATCTGATCAAATGGGACTAGACTTTGGTAATTAATTAACACCAGATGGTTCATTTCGAAATCTTTGATGCAGATTTCCGCGCTCTAATTATGGGAGTACTTAATACTTATGGGCATTAGGTGTGTCGGAGGGTTGCAGTACATCGATTTTCATTTAGAAATAAAACCAAAGCTCAATCAAAGATTGAAGTTCTAGATCTGATAAGATCTACCTGGGTGACGATCGAGCAGCTAGTCGTTTTGAGTTTAATCCACATGCAGAGCCCCAATCTTGTCATGTTAAGTTTCAGAACTTGTTTAGTCTCTCTTTGTCTACATCCAATGGCAGAACTAGTACTTTGATCTATGGATGCCACCGTGCCCAAACCTGAAAGTTTAAGCATGAAATGCTCCTTAACATGCAAAACTATTTAACATTCTAAATGGAAAAAAAAAACATTTTATTCAAATATTAGAAAATATATACACATATATAAGAAGATAAAGCAATTATTTTTCACATGCATCTTACGCAACTTAACTAAGATTTTGATCTAGTGGGAGCAATTATGTTCCTCTCTTGGTCCAATCCGACCCTATTGATTCGACCCGTCACAGCTTTAAGGAGATATATTGTATGCATGGATTTAGCTTCATGTTCATGTTGAGGGTCTAATCGTAGACCTTTTTAATGCTTGATGAAAATTGCTACTCCCCCCCCCTGACACACACCCCCGGCCCCACCACCCTTTTTCCCGGATTACCCTCTCTCTCTCTCTCTCCCTCCCTTTTCTTTCTTTCTACGTTTGCTTCTTTTCTTCTTTTTTTTTCCTTTTCTTTTCCAGTTTTTTTTTCATTTTTTTTCTTTCCGATTTGAATTTTTTTTTCTCTTTAATAATAGGTTCAAGTCTAATTCTAGGCTTTGTAAAGTAATTGAGAAAAAAAAAATGTTTCAATTGATCATGTTTATCCGACTGTTTTCTTTTTCTTTTTTTATCCTTTATAGATTAAAAAATATAGTTACGAAAATAAGTGTTTCAATTTTCAATCCGTTTGAACCAGTGCAAAGATGTTATTTTTCTGATCATTTCATCCTAAATGGTCGTAATAAATTTTTGGCTCCAAAGCCTTTCAATGAACACCCTAAGAGAGTCCTGAAACTAAATAATAAGTCTTACGGTGCTCGTTGAAAGGCCGTGAAGCAAAAAATTTATTAAGATTACAATTAGTGTTCGGGAACTAATTACGAAATGTATTTTGCAAACGACATACTAATTCAGAATACAAATGTTATATTTAAGATTACTTTTTTTTAACTATAGTACAATTTTATAAATTTGTTAACCATTATTTAGAATAGATCCTCTTAACTGATTCAGTAGTATGTTGCTTCAAATTACGTTTATACTCCATAGGATTGCAAATGGCTGGTTTCTATTTTTTTTAAAACTAAAACGGAAACGTTTTAGGGGCTACTGTGTCAATGGGGGCAGCAGAGCCCCCGGGTCCCCCATGCTTTTTAATTAATTTATTTATTTAATTACTTATATCTTATTTATTTAATTTCTATAAATACACCCTTTGTATATTTAAAAATATAATTCAAGAATTAAGTGTTTTTATTCTCAATTCAATTAAATCAGAGCAAATATCGTTTTTTTTATTATTTTATTTTAAATGGTCATAATGAATTTTTTGATTTAAGACTTTTCAACAAACACCCTAAGACTCATTATTTAGTTTCAAGACTCTCTTAGGGTGTCCATTGAAAGGCCTTAGAGCCAAAAATTTATTATGACCATTTAGGATGAAATGATCAGAAAAATAAAAACTTTGCACCGGTTCAAACGGATTGAAAATTGGAACACTTATTTTTGTAATTATATTTTTTAATCTATAAAGGATAAAAAAAAACAGTCTGATAAACATAATCAATTGAAACACTTTTTTTTTCTCAATTACTTTACAAAGTCTAGAATTAGACTTGAACGTATTATTAAAGAGAAAAAAAAATTCAAACCGGAAAGAAAGAAAATGAAATAAAATGAAAAAAAAAAAAACCAAACCGGAAAAAAAAAGAAAAGAATAAACCGTAAAGAAAGAAAGAAAAGGGAGAGAGAGAGAGAGAGAGGGGGGGAGGGGGGTAATCTGGGAAAGGGAGGTGGGGCCGGGGGTGGGTGTGTCAAGGGGGGGAATAGCAGTCCTCATGCTTGATTGATGCTGTTAATAATTAATGATGATGATTATTTTTATTTATTTATTTTCTCTCCGAATAGTTACTTATTTTTGCATCTTGATTAAGACAGAAAATATATAATAACGCTCCATTCTACTTAACTTTTTTTTTCTTTTTCGTTTTATGGGTTTTGTTTATCTTTTCGGATTGTTTTTTGTTAAATTCATGTCATATTTTTTGGATTAATTATCCATCTCGACGAGAGGAGTCTTAAACGTAAGAAATTATGACCAAAAACAAAAAAAAGTTCACTAAACACGAAAAAATACCAAACAACTATCTTTTTTTGTCTAAAGTGTCGCGTTTCAACATCGTTCACATTTTTATAGTAATTTTTTATTCTTCTTATCAACACGAATGATTAAAATCAAAAACTATGATAAAAAGCTCAACAAAAAATTACGAAAAATAAAAACACGTAGGAGGAAATTTTTTTAGACAAAAACGTCAAGAAGAATTAATGCACCTAAGGAGTAAGGAGGGCTACCAAACACACAAGCCTTGCATGATATGCGGGACTGTTACGCAGATGATTCAAATAGTAGTACCTTAATAAACATTTGGCATGTAGTGCAACTGCATGCAATAACTAAAGTTCAGAACATTAATACAGTAGCAAATTCGAAGATTCCATGATCAGAAAAACTTATTCACGGGCCTGTTACGGAGGCGCAATCTCGACCGTCCGTTTCGATTTTGGACGGTTCAAATTTTAATAAAATTTATCTTGAAAAGAGTTTAAAGTTTTATCAAAATCTGGACCGTCAAAAGCTGAGACGGCCGCATGAGATTTGAGCTGCTTTGTTCATAGAGGCTCCATGAATAAGTTTCTCCCTTCGATAATATGTTATAGTTGCACAAAATGATATTCGCTTTTTTAGTCCACGTTCATAATCAATGTCTTTAATCTTGCCTGGATGGCTGGATTTTAATCAGTCTGTTTGCACCCTAGCTTTTTTTAACCTCTTTTATTGCTTTTTTTCGCGTACAAAACTGTCCTTTAGCAGCTTAGCTTTTCATAAACTTTTCACATTTGAAGTATATATAGCATATCCTTGTTCCAAAAAAAAAAAAAAAAATTTGAAAAGTGCAAAATCATTTTTCCCTATTCATCATACATAATTAACTCAAAGAATTGCATGCCATCTCCTCACCAACATTTTTATGATCCATAGATATTTCTCAAATGATCAACCCGACTAAACTGGTGACCTCTGCATTTATAGGGGAGTCTAGGAGGCGGAGTCTGGTGAAGGGTTGGCTCCTAATATTAGGCCCCATGTGGCCCAGAGACAAACAGCAATAAATTCACGAGATTTCATCCACCTGTTCACTTTGAAAAAATTTCCCAAACATTTATTGGTAATGCTACTTTAGAGTACTTTAGGGTAACATGGGTTGTACTGTAATTCAAGGTCCCTATCTAGAGTTTTCGAACGATTAAACGAAAGACTCTTTCTGTCGGTTTTCAACAGTGTAAATTAACATCACAAGAATACAAAAAAAAGAGATTGATCCGTCCCGAAAACTAGCTTGTTTGGGTTATAAAACAAAAGGGGTGCGAAAATCAAATTACCGTTGAGAAGTTTAAAAGAAAAAACTTGTAGAGTATGTTTGGTGAAGTCTATGAAAGTAGAGATGGTCTTTTTCATGGAGGCTCCGTGAGCAATATCAGCAGTCTATTCGCGCAATTAATAGCTGAGATTCGTTTTCAATTATGACCGGTCACAATTAACGCTTCTCCGAAAAAGTTTTATTAATATCTTGACCGTCCAAAATAATTTTGGACGATCTCAATTGAATGCTATAAACACTTGTTTAAAACACTAAAGAAAGATTTTCTCACGAGAGTAATTCTGAAATAGGAATGTGTGGAGGAAAGAAAACTAGCTTGTTTTCGGCTGCATTCTGCTTGTGGGAAGGGGGAGATTTCCTTGTTTCTTTCCGCTGGAGGTTCAACTACCACCCAACCTTTTTCCCTTGGCCAACAAACCATCTTAATTCATTCAAGTGTACCCCTTGATTATTCTCCATCTAGGCCTCTCTCTCTCTCTCTCTCTCTCTCTCTCTCTCTCTCTCTATATATATATATATATATATGTATGTATGTATAGTAGTTGTTTTTAAGAGAAGAAAATCATACACGCATTCCTCAAATTCAACAAGGTTGTGCAAATGTGGGTTGTGTGAATGACCCAATTGCAGAAAACCTCCAACAACGACGACCCATTTTCTTCTGTTGGCCTTCTTGGCAAATCTCTCATATTTCCTAAATCACAAACACGACCGAAAAACACTACCAAGTGGCCTTACCTGTACCATGACATTTTCTGAGTCTTCAACAACAATAAAAAAGCCAAAATGTCTGGCAAATTAACACCACCTTCGTGAATCCCGCCCACCCTTTCCCTCTCTCTATATCTTTCCACCACCACTCCAAAGTCTTTTCTTGTGGGTCGGTGGTGGATTTTAAATTTTCTCGAGAAAATGTATGTTATGGGAAAATCCAAATCAGTTTTGATTGTGACAGGGAGAGCCATTAACGAGGTCTTGAGCTTCGTCATTTTCTCACTCCTGGACGTTCTTGATTTCATCCTCTGTTACGTATACAGAGTCGCTGATTTCTTCATCGAAGCCGAATGGAAGCCCTGTTACTGCTCTCCGGCCAAAGAAGCGATCACGAGCAGTGGAAACATTTTGGTCTCCGAACAAGGGGAGTCTAAGATCGTGTGCCTCAGCTCCAGCAGGTTGCAGCTGGAGGACATCTCGGACACCCTCTTCACTCGTCCGTCGTTGGTCTCAGAGGTGTCGAAATCTACGGTTAACGAGCTCAAGAGGTTGAAGCTGGAAGGCACCGTGATACAATCTTCTTGGGAGAAGATCAAGAGATCCGGGAAGGTCCGGTCGACGTTCACTGTTAACTCGACCATCGTCGAGATGCTACATGGCAGGATCAGAGGGGATCAGTCTCATCCCGTACCGAGGTGGTCCGATTGCGATTGCAAAACTTGCACTTCTTGGACCTCTTCTTCGAAAGAAACTCTATTCGTCCTTGCTGACGGAGCCAAAGGTAAAATGTTTAATTTGGTATTCCGCTGCTACCATACTCAACAATCATTCACCAGCACATCCACAAGATACATTTTTTGTTTTAAAAAAATAAAGCCTAGAAAACATGGTAACATAATATTTCTTAATACTATACTAACAGGCGATGTGAGAAAAGACAAAATTCTACGTAATCAGATATTGACTTTTCAGGGGCCATTCGGTTACATAAGTCAAGTGGCTAATTTTTTTGTCTTTATTTAATTTTTTTTCGTATTTGTTAGTTTTTCATTAATTTTTTGGAGATTATTGCATCATCATAACGAGAGGAATTTAAAAAGTAAAAACTTATGATCGAAATCAAAATTTTTTTAAATAAAAACGAAAATATTTGCTAATAAGCAAATTTATTAGCAAATATTTTCGTCTTTATTTAAAATTTTTTTGATTTCGATCATAATTTTTTATTTTTTAGATTCCTCTCTTCATGACGATGCAATAATTTTCAAAAAATTGACGAAAAATTAACAAATACGAAAAAAATTTAAATAATGACAAAAAAATAAGTCACCTTGTTTATTTAGCCGAATGGAGTATAATATCTAACGGCCAATTTCTCCAAATATTGAAAGTTTAAGTTGGGTTTGATTTGTCAGAGAACAAGCAAGAGGATGTGCTGTTCATTCACGGCTTCATCTCATCGTCTGCGTTTTGGACCGAGACCCTGTTCCCGAATTTCTCCAAATCTGCTAAATCAAAGTACCGGCTATTCGCGATCGATCTCTTAGGATTCGGGAGGAGTCCCAAGCCAACTGACTCACTTTACACGTTGAGGGAGCATTTGGAGATGATCGAACGCTCCGTTCTCGAGCCGAACAAAGTCAAATCGTTCCACATTGTCGCGCATTCGTTAGGTTGCATTCTGGCCCTAGCGCTCGCGGTCAAGTATCCGGGGTTGGTGAAATCGCTAACCTTGCTTGCACCGGTAAGTTGTTATCACTATAATTTCTCTAGATTTGTAAATCAATAACATGGGGAATTGTTTTCTTATTTTCATATGGGATTATGGTATGCTGAAGTTAATTTGTGTATAAAAAAAAAACAAAATGGCAGCCGTATTTTCCGGTACCGAAGGGTGAACAAGGCACGCAGTATTTGATGAGAAAGTTGGCGCCGAGGCGTGTGTGGCCGCTGATTGCGTTTGGGGCGTCCATGGCCGCTTGGTACGAGCACATTAGCCGGACCATTTGCTTCCTTATTTGCAAGAACCACCGCCTGTGGGGATTTCTCACCAAACTTATCACCAGAAACAGGTACGTACTAATAAATGCGACCACATGTTTCGTACTCTCTCTCTCACTAAATTACTCCAATCAATTCATCATTTTTCTTTCAATAGATTAACATTAGCGAATACTGCAAGGACACCAAGCTTGTCTGCAGTTTTCCGGGGAAAAGTTTAATTTTCTTTCGGAAAAGTTTTTTAAAACTTAAACCATTAGATGCAAAGATAAAAGGTTGTAAGTGAACCGCAGGAGCTCTCTGCAGTCCAGAGAATCCGCCTCCTTTTAATGTTAGTTAGTTACTACTCCCTCCGTCCTTTTTTTTGTGTCCAGTATTTTATTTTGGGCTGTCCCTTAATAAGTGTTCATTTTGTAAAGTTAGAGGGATAAAAGTTGGTGTATTGTCTATTTTATCCCTCAAAGTAGATTTTATTTTGAAAAGTTAGTGAGTAAAAGTGTAATGATGATGGGTAAGTAGGGAAAGTAGAGAAAAAAGTTGATGTGAAAGATGTAATGATGATGTCTTTTTAATAAGTTGGAGTTACAAAATAGGACATTTAAAAAGGGACGGAGGGAGTATATTACTGCAAGAAGTTTCAATTCTGCTCTATCGGTTTCGAAAGTAAACGCCACAACACTTAATTGGTGGTACACACTATGCGCTGATCACCCTTAAACCAATCTTAATAAAGTTTTGTACTTTGTACGAATTAAGATGGGCTCCACTTCCCTCCTGAGTATTACTAGTCCATGAATTGTCAGGCCAGGGATGTACCCTGTCCAACATGTCTATTCCATAGAGGTTTGTTCAGGAGAGAATTTGTACTGTAGTAGTTATGTACATGTAAATGGTGATCATAGTTCCTGGTTGGTTGTTTTTTTTTTTGAATATGGTTCCTGGTTGGTTGTTGAGTACAATGATAGAGGGTACTACATTCAAACCTAAGTCCCTCAACTATACCTGTTCATGTGCCCCCATCACCCTTTGTGTTGAAATGATCTTTAAGAAAATAATGCAGGCAAATTTTAGCACATTCTGTCTTATTTTCTCCGCTAAGATTGTAAACGGGTTGGGGATGGGCTAGGAGTTTGGTTTGTGAAGCTTGATTCGGTTTGATTTTCGCTTAATTGATTATTCAGGTTCGACCAAGACGAAAATAATAATTAGGTTCGACCAAGACGAAAATACTAAAAGTAATTTGTTATGTGTACCATAGCTAATAAATACTTGCTGCATCCCAACAATCGATTAATTTGTAACCCTTTCAGAAACTAGTGAGTAGTGAATGTACTACGGTACAAAATTGGAGAACCAAAATTTTATGACTTTTTTCTTGATTGCTCTTCGCATGTTGCGTGTTATGATTTGACCGATTTCTTTAACTCTAGGCTGCTAATAATACACTTAGGCTCCGTTCCGGAATCGAAAATAAGTTCTTATTTTTTAAGAAGACAATTTCAAGCTCAAAAATTATGGGTTAATTGAAATATAAAAATATGTAATATGGATCTTGTTTGGAAGATCTCGATGAGATCTTTTATACGATACAAAAAAAAATTGAAAAATTATTTTTCATTTACTTTATTTTTGAATTTGAAAATGTAAAATAAGCTGCTTATTTTTTAAGAAAGTTTCTGGAACGGGGCCTTATTAGTGGTGTTTTTGGCAACCAAAAAGGCTGTGTTGATCAGGGAGCATAGTCTAGTCTACTGTTGTTGAGACTTTTTCTTGAAAAAGATAGTGTCAAAATTTAATGTGGATTCTTAAATAGGCCTAGTATTGTCGTACACTTTTTCAGGATTTCTTGGTCAACAAATTTTCAAATTTCAAACCAAACGTAATAATTTCTTGTGGACAATGACTCCTATCTACTACTCTCTTACAATCCCTGCTATTTATTTAATGTTAGCTTCGGAAAAAAAAAAATCATTTTCAGGATCAGGACCTACTTGGTGGAAGGATTCTGTTGTCACACCCACAATGCCGCATGGCATACCCTACACAACATCTTATGTGGTACCGCCGGGAAAATCGACGGGTATTTGGACGTCGTTCGCAACCGTCTGAAATGCAGCGTCACCATATACCATGGCCGAGACGACGAACTCATCCCCGTGGAATGTAGCTACAATGTTAAATCGAGAATTCCTCGTGCCAAGGTTAAGGTGTTCGAGAAAAAAGATCATATTACCATTGTTGTGGGAAGACAGGAGGATTTTGCCAGAGAGCTGGAGGAAATCTGGAAGACTTCAAGCCTGTAATTAATTTACACCCCTTTTTTATCTGGACCATTGGAATGCCTAACGGACGGTTCTGATGGTTGCACAGCACAGTGTTGTGCACCCCCTGCACAACACCCACCCTGTTTATTTATATCCTATAGACAGAATATGTGAAGCGACAGCAAACCACCATAAAGTCTTATCCAACCAAAATATGCATAGAGATAATATGGAAATTGGCTAGTTTTATGTCCTTTTTTCTTCATCAAGTTTGAAGCTTTTTAATTAGGCTTTTGTGAAATATTACCCATTATTGCTGTTGAGGTGTCAATGCTTCTTCACACATCCAAATGAATATTAAAATTATATATATGCTTTGGCCATGGAATATATGCACAATAAATTGCTGGTTTTTTAATCATTTTTAGCTCTCTCTCTCTCTCTCTCTCTCTCTCTCTCTCTCTCTCTCTCTCCAAACTCTCATACTCCTATATGACTGTATTGGCAATTTGCAACAGTTGGGAGGAAATGTTGTGCACACTCATGGACTGAATTTCAGACCAGAGTGATTGATTGGCTGGGCAGAAGTCGTACCACAAATGTGACACTCATAATTGACACTTTTTACCTCTTGTGACCTCTGCTTCTTCAGTGAAGGGCCAATATTCAACAAATAATTCACGTATGGTAAAATGAAAAGTAGTTGAAAGTCTTGCAAATAAATAAAATCCTAAATATTGCGATTTCGATGTGAGGATCTCTGAATATTAATACCGAAACACTATTCTGTTTTAATCTCCAAAATGGAGACAGGGATGGATTGAAAACTCGAATACCATCTGTAATCATAGAAGCGGGGAAGGAGATTGGGAAAAGCTTTGGAAGCTTGAACTTATTATTTTCAGTCTGCCGAGATGAAACTCAGGGTCCGTCAAGGTAGACCGAATTAATTGACCCCGTCAAGGTAGACCGAATGAATTGGCCCCGTCAAGGTAGACCGAATCAAGTTAGACCGAATGAATTGGTCCCGTCAAGGTAGACCGAATAGACCGAATTAACTGGCCGGCCCGGTAGGCGAAACAGAAGAATCCAAAGCTTTTTCAAAAGATTTACATGGACCCATCTGCCGTCCCTTTAGAAAGAAGAAGAAAAACAAACAAGCAGTACAATATATATATATCATATAGTCGGTCCTTGATGTAAACCAAAACTGGAGTTGGGTGTTGGCAATGAAGGCTAACTAGCTAAATTCACATGATCGAAAACTGAGAGAGGCTTAGATGGAATGAGCGATTACTGTCATGGGTTCCTTTTATCCACAGCTGCTTGTTCAATGGCCTCTCTCACTCTCAGCCATTTGTCCAATGGGGTTGGGAAGTAGAAGCCCTTTTTTCCTCCTGCGGGGAGGGGACCCTACCCTACCGTTTTTGTCTTCGGGATTTCTTGACGAAAACTTATTTTTCGTAATTTGTTTAGCTTCTTATCTTAATTTTTAAGAATAATAGTTTGTCTCAACGAGAAAATTAGAAAAAAAATTTAAAAATTTATACCGAAGTTGAAAAAAATTCATAAATGATGGCACGATAGACAAAAAATACCAATAGTTTTTCCGTTTTTAGTGACTTTTTATAGTTTTTGATTATAATTTTTTATCTTTTTAGATTTATCTCATTGGGACAGATGCTTAATTCAAAAAATAAACTGTGAATTCACTAAAAATTCAGAAAGACTAAAAAAATTACCGACACAAAAAACACCAAAAATATACGGCGAAAACCCACCCGATGTTGGCTTGTCCGCTGGTAATTTCTGCTGTTGCACAGTTGCCCTAAGCCCCACCAAAAAAACCATCGTACGTTACAGTGTTTCGTCGGTTAGGTTATTAATTACATCTTTGAGCAACGTTTTTTTTTTTTAACAGAGAAATAGTCCTACAGTCAGGCCACTAAATGGACCTGACTGCGCAACCCAAACCTCCGGAAGAGCTGGCGTGGCCACACTAATCACGGTCCCCCACTTACTTCAGGGTAGTCACTCAGTGAAAAATCGAACCCCAGACCTTGAAGAATGCTCCCAAAGTCTGGGCATCCGCTCGAACCAGTGGGACAATCCCTGGATGTGTTTAAGCAACGTTTTAAGTAGCGGTAACAGGAAGATAGTGGCAACATGGAATCATATGTTTAAATTTGGATCAATAATCTTTCATAACTAAATCAAGTCATTCAAGTTTTTATGGAACAGTTTAAAAAAAAATGAAATTTTATCTCGAATATTGTTTCTATCATATCATTCGACGACACACAGTATCATTCACTATAATTTAGTGTGCTCAAAATAAAAATTGTTCTTAGTTTTTTCTCAACGGTTGAGATATTATGATTCTTTTTGTAAATATCTGTCAAATTTATGCAAACTAAACCCAAAAAAAAAATTGGATGAGGCCGGAAATGCTTTCTGGCCCCACAATAGCTCCGTGGACCAACATTTGTTAATGTGTATACCTATCATATTACTAACCTCTAGCAAAGTTTATGATTCCTAATTTTCGACGAACCACAAAAAATGCAAAAGTTGGTATATATTCAAAATTGTAAGCAATCGACCAATAAAATGTTGGTGTTGAAAATTGACTAATTAATCAATTGATATACAAGAAATACAAAATCTAGTAACAAGAGATATTAGTCCAGAAATAGAATATGGTAGGTATGAATTTGTACCGTATAGAGCACATCACTTTTTTTTAGGAATCATAAACTTTATGACCACATATGAATTGGTACCCTATAAAGCACAATAAATTTTTATTAGCACAAAAATAAAGCAAAATAAATTTGTGCCCTATAAAAATTTTAAAAATTAAAAAGTGGAGGGCCCGGGCCCCACCGAGCCCCCTTGTTCGTTCCGTCCTTGAGAATGGAAAAACTATATGCAACGGGCCTAATGGCAAATAATTGAAAAACTATATGTACTTAACAGCAAATAGACTAGTACGTAACTGCCTCTGTTTAGAATGTTGATCTCCAATTAGATTTTCAAATGAGATTAAATTCTTTCCATCGGCGGTAAAAAATTCAATTTTTTCACCATTGCCTTTTTGGGTTCTACCGTGTTTATTGTTTATCTGAACCGTCCATCTTGTTAGGCTCTACATTAACTATAGAAAACAAATAAACTCAATTGGGCATTGATAGGTGTATCAAAAATTGAATTTTATTTTGTAAAATAAACAGTATATCTTTATACAAAATTGGACCATTCATTTTATAAATAAAAATTTAAATTTTGATATACCAATTGATATCCGATTAAGCTGATTTTTTGTAATTACTACTATGCGGGTCTTATAATATGAACGGTTTATATTACAATAATAAATGCTAAGTGGACCCCACAATAGGCGGTGGTTGAAAAGTGAGGTTTTCCACCCGCGAAAAATACAATTTTTATTCTCCTTTCAAATTGGGTAGGCTATATATACCACAAGTACATAGTGCTATATGGAGATGCTGGGAGCGTGCTGCTAATTGCGCCCATTCGGTAGTCGTTGAAATTTACCAAACGACCATCAAATTCAATTATTTATTAACCGGACTACAACTAAATATTTGCATAGTATAGCGAGAAAGTCCAAGTCGATCCACAGGGAGCTCGAATATAGCTTGTTCGGATTGTAGATGTAAGGGTTTTCGGCGTTTAGACGGCCAACTTTTGGTTTTCCTTTGAAAGGTGGAGAAACACTCTTATGGAAAAGACTACAAATGAGTTTTAACTAAGAATTAAAAGCGGCAAGGCAATGGAGTTACTAACGCCCGTAACTTAAGCCATCTAACAATTCTCAACGAAAACACGGTTGAAACGCATGGCATAGGCTATCAACCGGAAGATTTAGCTATGAAAATAGTTAGACTTGATATAGAGTTTGAATAACAAGCTAAACACAAGGCGTGACATCGCTCTCGGAACCATGTGAGCGAGCACATGATCACCGGAGATTAACAACGCCAAGACTTGCATTCAAACTAAATATCAAGGTCAAGAACTAGAAGCATGGTTTGGAAAGCGAGCAAGTTCTTTGGTTCTTTTGACAAACACGAGGCGGGACATAGCTCACAGAACCATATGTGCAAACATATGATCACCGGAGGTTAACATCGACAAGTTTTGTTACATAAAAGGCGAACCACGCACATTTACAAACCAAACCTCAAGTCTTAAGTTGAGAAGGGCAAGATTAACCAAAGTCACAAGGTGTTATTCACCCATGGCCAAGCCTTATTGACTACTCACACATAGCTAAAAGACTAGACATGGTAAGAAAATAGAGCAAAAGATTTAACCGAAGAAAACGAAAATAAACTTGATTTATGCAAAGATCCAAAGCATAGCTACAACATTAATAAACGAGAAATTAACATAAAATAAATACTTACTTGAATTCTAAGGAAATTACAAAAGGAAAAGCATGAACAACAATGGAGGTCTCTTCTAGAGAGAGAACTAAAGCTAGAACATAAAGTAGATTTTTTTAACTAAAGTGAGAGAGAAGGGTATTTATACAACTCAACTTCTCTTCCAACAAATATCCTATAAACATACCAAAAGTAGCAACTATTCCATAAATGGAAGATCCAAAAAGCAGCAAATATCTGGCCGAAGGCTCGTGGTATCGATACGGATTAAGCAAAGTATCGATACCACGCTGCTAAGTTGAAAAGGACATTTTCCCGTAGTGATCCCGTATCGATACGGGTTAAGACCGTGTCGATACAACAAAACTTGCCTTCCCACGAAGCTAATGCGTATCGATACAGAATAAGACTGTATTGATACGGGGAGGTTATCTCCAGTCTTCAAGCCAGCCTTCAAAACTTGGCACCCGACGGCTCCCAGCAGCTTCCACAGCTTCACAGCACCTTATTTTCATTCTCTAAACTTAAGTAAAGACTATATTTTAAACCTTTCTTTTACCTTTTCTTTATTTTAATTTATTTAATGAAAATAAGAAAGTACCCCCCATTTGAAAACAATGGCATTACCAAAATTTCAAGATTCCAATTAAATTAAAATGTCAACCCCCCATTTTTAGTGTAAAATAGAAAACTGCACATTTTTCTCAAGAGAAAAATGATCAAAATATGACCTTGCTTTTCAAATAAAACCTTATAACTTTGTAGTTACTCTTAGGAAAATTCAAAGATCAATTATCGCCATTTTTAATCTCGAAAATCGATAATTTTTCAGAAAATCATTTTTCCATACTTAAGACAGATTTTAAGGGGCCGACAGGGTCTTCGGGTACTTGGAAGCACTTGGGTCATCCATGGCGTTGAAATGCGCCTTATTTGCACGTTTTATCTGAAAACACTAAAAACACACCTTACGTGTAGTATCAAATAAAAGCTAGATAAATGCAAGTTAAAACAACATAAAATGGGACTAGTCGCATCAAATATCTACAATATTGGGTGCTCATCAGCTGCACAGCTACGTGCTGTGCAGTGTGTTGCGCGGTCACCGGTGCCGCCTTGCTGGCATCGGCCCGATGATCGGAGACGTCCACTGCGTAGAGCTCGTCGAGTACTACAAGTGTACCAAAAATCAACCCGATCAAATATCGTTAAGTGCCTCATCAGAACACATATAATTCAAAAAGAATGGATTCAGTGGTTTTTATCCAGTGTTTCGTATCCATTAGGATTCATTTTTTTCCAAGATATATGTGTTCCGATGAGGCACTTAACGATATTTGATCGGGTTGATTTTTGGTTCACTTGTAGTACTCGACGAGTTTTACGCAGTGAACGTCTCCGATCATCGGGCCGATGCCGGCAAGCGGCACTGGCAGCCACGCAGCACGCTGCACAACACATAGCTGTGCAACATGCTCCCAGCATCCGCTATATGGAGTACCACAAGTACATAAAGTGGATAGAATTTATTCTTTTTTTCAAATTGAGTAATTAACTTTGTGGTTATAAACAGTCTGCTGATACAGTGTGTGAATGAGCAATTCATAATGCAACAATTAAAACGTACGCAGAGAGGGTATGAAGTGATTATGATATATCTCTTCCACTCCTACAATTAATGATGGTTGGTAGAAGAAACAACCAAACAATACATTGCTAACCGTAGCCGAAAGGGTTGTTAAGAAATTAAATTTTCAGTTAATTTGTCAGTATCCTCTTTTCCAATTAATGCTTTGCCCAAATTTTTTATGAAATCCATCTGGGTAGAATTCCGAGTTGGAATAATGTGCATATTTGGTAGCTTCTCTTTTACATGAAATCTATGTGGGTACCACACACGGGGTATCGGGGTATCACGTGTGCGGTATCCGCTGGACACTCAAAATGTCACGACCCAAATTTGATGGATAAAAATTCGTGATATGGCCAGTGATTTAATAAAAATCACTCTAGGTCTGGATATCACACAAAAAAAAGAATATTATCATTATTATTATTATTTTATTCAAAACTACTAGAACCGTAAATTAAAAATTAATGAAACATTATATTCAGAGCTATCTAGCGTGCTTATCGATTACAACTTTAAAATTCTATAATTGTGGCTCGCACACACAAACGCCACTCATTAACACATTATTTTCTTATTTGCCCATGACAACTGATATCTTTCATACGTAACGGATAAGCCTTATTTAATTCTGATTTCCTGAAAAGGTTTTATGAAATACAAATTCAGTAAATTACGATATAAAAGGCCACATAATAAACATGAGATTAAGTATGATAAAAACATAGCATAATAATCCATCAGCTGGCAAAATCGTAAGAGAGAGAACGATCATATTCAAGTTGCAATCACCACAAACGAGACAAAGAGGATATATCATTATCATCATATTCATCATATTATCATCTTGATCATACTTATCATCTTGACCATCATGAGCGGTAATCCAGTAGCTCGGGAAGCGACCACAGCAAAACAATGGAATTGATATCAATCAAATGGATATCCGGCCGTATCCTTTCCACAATCCATAGGAGCCAATTCAAACATAGCTCGTCAGAGCTCTTCGCCTAGATGTTACACCAATATCCATTAAACTTCCTTTTAAGAAAATTATTCCATGTCTTTTTTATAAAAATCTTTTTCTTTTCACAATTTTACCTATATAATTTATTTTTATTCAACATAAGGTTTCATAAAACAATCGCAAAACAAGATTTAGAAAAATAATATGTAGTCAGAGTATATTCGTAATTAACCTTATCCGAGAAACACAATTTACCGTGCGAATACCTACTTATTAATTCCGGAACCTGTTGGACCAAATAATTATACACTCACGTTAATTCATTGATTATCAATTATTATTTTAATATTACTTTTCATTGCTATCCCTACATCTATTTTATTACTATTATCATTATAATCTCTCTCATAGACTGTGTTGAGTTTGTTTAGAAAACCAGTCCAAACTTGAGCTTGAGTTTGGTCAGACTACGAGTCGAGCCAAACCACAAATTATGTGCGAAGCTTGTTTCATTTTCTTTTAGCCTTAGACCATATCCACGAACATAAAGGAATAAATTATATATGATCCATATTTTTTTTTCAAACCTATAAAACGAATCAACCCCAAATTGGGTTGATCCTACGGAATCATTTATTGAAGGCCATTTTTCTACTTTTCTTTTTACTATGAATTTGTATAGGAAATTAGAGAAGAGATTATATAGATTTATACAAGTGCAAGTGTGAGTGCGTATTTACGGCAGTAGGGGAAGTGAAACTCACCTCATGTTTTAATTTATTTTTTTTCCTTCTCCTAGGGAAGGAGCCTATTTATACTAATGGAAGAAGAATCTAGATCATATATAGAAAATCCTAATCATATCTTATATAATCTAAGTAATATCTAGCAAAATCAATATAATATCTAATAAAATCCAATATTATCTCACAAAATCTAGGAGTGCTATCTAATTCGATTCTTTCTGAATTATTCATTGAACCTTACGGCTCTCCGCCTCTCAGGGACTCTTGCCTCACTTTTGTGTCGTGATACTGTTAATAGGGTTGGGGCGATATATGTAAAATAAAAATTGATAGATACATTGAAAATACTCTAATTTTTATAAATCTTGAATCACAACTTAGTATACTCTCTAAATTCTAATGGCAAGTGACTTGCTAAATGTTAGTTTCTTATTACTATTATTATTTTCTTCTAACTCTTTCTAGCGTCTTATTTGTTTATAAAAGTCGGAGTGTTACACAAAAACTTCTCCTGTCCAAGAGTGATTCAACACATTCGTCACTCCCGATGCTAAAGAAGTTAGAATCTCACAATACATTCACTGCATGAGCAGAAAAAAAAAAAACCTATCAATGACAACCAATCCTCAGAGTCCGTTTTTATGCATTTATCAGTTTTATTGCAGTCTGAACGTTAGAGTGGTTGCTCTATCAAAAGGGAGTTTCTCTTCCAAGAAACTAGAAACTACGGTAGTTTTCATCCCATTGGGAAATACTCCCACCGTTTTCATTTTTTTTTATCCCTTGTTTCATTCTAACCGTATAAAACATTGATTATAAATTTTAATTGATAATATTTTTTATATGTAATATAGATTTTATTTGATAGATCTCAATGAGCTCTTTTAAACAAAATTTTCAAAGCACCTAAAATATTATAGATTGAAAGATATACTATAATTAATTAAAAAATACCACGAACTCCCAAAAAGATCAAAAAGAATTGGGACGGTGGGACTAGGTTATTTGGTGCGCTAACTGAATTGAAAACTTAAATCTGAAATCTTCTTTGAATAGCAGTTGTCAAGGCCTCTTGATCACTTGTAAATCCTTTAGGAACCCTAACGACAACATCTTGAAGCATAATTTCCTTCACCTTCGTCATGCTGGCGTGATAAACTTCAATATCTAATCCTCTAAGAGCTTCCATCAACCTTGCACAAGGGTAATTCGCGTCCACGCACTGCACCCGAATCATCGCTTCTGATCCTACTATCATCACCTCCACTTCGCCCAACGATGGCACCGCATGATGACCGCCGGCGATTGATGTGCTCGCGACACACACCTTTGCTGCGGTTTGTGATTCGACTCGGACTTGGGCCCCCAGTTCCTCTCTCTGTGCTTTAAGTTGTTTGATGTAGGCAACTGCATCGGTGAGTACAGATGCTCTGTCCATCTTCGACACGTTCGGCACCACACTTCGGAGTTCGTTGAATCGACAGTTTAGCTTCTCCCTCCGTATCCTCTCCGCCTCAACGCGGCTTATTTGCGTTTCGCGTGCCGCGATCATTTGCTTCTTTCCTTCCTCTCCGGAACAAATGTTCATTATAGAGTTTGAGAATAATTTGTCAGTAGAAGCCGAATCCTACGATAACTGGCCGGCCTTTTAAATCCAGTTTTCAATCCGTATTCCTTGAAACCAAAACGAAGAATGTGCATGAATCATGTGGGCGGCTTCATGGGACAGCAATCATTGGAATTTTGGAAACCAATTATATTCATGCGGAACCTCTCACCACCTACCTTAAAGTCCTCCTTGATCGTACAAGAACAACAGTTTTCTCACACTTTAGGCGTGCATGAACGTCTTCTAGAAGTACAGTAATAATAGTATATATGCGTCCAAATTCCTCAAACGATGGCGTGAAGTGTGGACAATGGGCACATCCAGGTTGTGTATTGAAAGTTGAAATGCTAATCGAAAGAATTTGGGTTTGACTTCCATCTGTAATTTAGGTTGAAAGCTTGTCTTTTCACGTTTTTGTTTTGATAGTAAGTGTGGACTGACTTACGCGCACAAACCGGTTCTGAATTAAAATCTGTGTTGTGACCGCTTTAGGTCTTCAAAAAATTTGGATTTCGGAGACCTCTCAAACTTTTTTACCTCTTAGAGCATCCGCAGTGGTAATAATCAAAATGTGTCACGTTAACATTTAATTATCTATTTAGTCCATAATTAAACTTAACAATCTCTACTCCCACATTGGTTATTTTTGCATCTCTAACCAAAAAATCCCCCACAATACACAATACACATTTGTCCAATCGCAAATGAGTTCAATCACGCATCCGATCACACCAAATTATTCGTCTCGATAAGACAATTCCAATGTGGGGTGTTTTTTGAGTTATTGAGTTTTGAGTTTGGTTATTGAGTTTTGGTTATTGATAAAAGTTGTTAAGTTTGGTTATGGAATGTGTGGAATTTGATTATTTGCTAAAAAGCTTGTAACTTTGCTTATTATAATGTGAAGTATTTTTTGAGCATTATTGTTAAATTTGTTTATCCATGCCCATTTACTTATCATAATGGGATGCTCTTATAATAGTCCAAAAAAAAAACTCACTTTTTAATTTTCTTTTTAAGTCCCTGAAAAGTCAGGATCGATTCTGGCCCCGCTTCTTGGGTGTTTTTACTGGATTAACTCGAAACTTGTAAACAAAATGAGTGCTTTCAGCACCGCAATATCACCGCAATATCCTATATTTATCTGCTTTTGTAACTTAGTTTAATGGGGTCAAAATAAAAATTATCACCCAAAATTTATAAATGTTGCGTTGGCCTTGCTTCTATTTAGTCTTGTTTGTTGGGAACTGCCTTGTTTTAGGCAAGAAACTATTTTGTTTTGTTCCTTCGATTTCCTGTTTGTAGATGTTTGGTACCTTGCCGAGCCCTTGCAATTTTCCTTTTGTGCTGCCAGGTGTCATATGATCGTCGGTGTGTATATTTAAGTGTCAATGTAGTTGAGATTTAGGCACCCGTTGGTTTACCGTTTCCCTTAAGTTGTTTTTTTTGTCTTTTATCCTTGTACTTTCTATTCCTTTATCAATAGTATTTCTTTTGCCTATCCAATCAAGATTTTAGCACAATTTTCAGACATCCAACATATTGCTTTGATATAGTCCTAATATTTTCACTTTTTCGTACCATGTCCACTTAATTTTATGCTTGAAGAAGGCGTTTCATTTGTATTGTCCAACTTTGTTACATGACTTTTACAAGAGATATAATTGTGATTAACTTGCACAATCGATTACCGAAAAGATTATGTTGTGCAAGAATGAGCACATGGCATGGCGCGAAGCGTGATGTACTAATTAACACTAGCGGTTATATATTTCCAGGCACATTAATGTTAGCCACCATATATATTATATATGCATGTGGGTCTCATGTGTAGAAAATTTTAGAGTCAAACCAAATCGACTTGTTTATATCCTGTAGTAGCTAGTATCTGTTTTAAAAAGCTTAATTATTGAACTCAACTCTAACCTGCAAGCTACTCGAGCAACCAAGAAGAAGGAATTATGTTGTGGGGCCAGC